>NW_020289927.1:100378-229474 GCF_003144135.1 Microstroma glucosiphilum | reverse complement strand
GGGCGAGCTTTAGGGTCAGACGGAGTCGTCGAGGGTCGAATGTGTGTGTGTGTGCGTTTGCATGGCCGGGAGCGCTAGAGATGCAATGTCAAGCAATTGAGCAGTTCCTACATGCGTGGGATAGAGTGAAGCATACCTGGATGTGCAGCTGGGAAAGCCGGCGGGCGTACAGGGACGGGAGTGCAACTCCTTTGCCTGGATTTCGTTGGGTCAGTTGGTTCGATCGCCCTGAATGGATGGATGGATTGTCCCCTTCATCGATGCGATGCACTGCGATGCGATGTGATGCGATGCGATGCGATGACTGGCCTACCTAGACGAGGAGAAGCCACGCGAGGAGGGGGGGTTGCTGGTGCCAATCTAGTGGCCGATGTTTGTCGTCGGGGGAGGGACGTCGATGGGAATGAGGCCGAGGCTGGGCTTGTGTGCGCTGCGTGTATTGGGGATGGTCGTGGTGGTCCTCTGTGCCCCGCCTTGCCCCCCTGTTTGCCACTGTGCTCCTGGCCTTGTGCTGTCGATGCCATTGGCTGCGTTTGTTCTTACCTTGTGCATCTCACCACGGCCGCGCGCCCGCCCGGCAGTGTTGTTCTGCGCCCACGCGCCGGGGTCCCCCTTTTGGCTGCACTCCTCCCGTGCCCGGAATTGCGCGCGTCTGTTGGTCTCGCCTCTGCCTGCGCCTGGGGGTCCCTCGCCGCCCTGCCCGCCCGCCCGCCTGCGCCCTCCCCTCGTCATCCCTTTCCATCGAGGAGCATATACTCACACACACTCACACACACTCACTCCTCATCTCACTCACTCCTGGACTCTATCCTCTCCTTGACCCTGATCTCGTCTGCCTCTCTCCCTCTCTCCCTCTTCACCCTCCCTTTCTCCCCTCACTCTCACTCCTGTCTGCGTTCCATCGAAGGACTGGCACCATCGTCGATCGCATACCTACCCACACACACGCACACACACACACTCGCACAACCCCCTGACGGCCCAACTACAAACATCTTCATCTCGATTCTCACGACCACAAACCCTCTCTTCACAAGCGTCTGCCTCAACAACGACTCTCCCTCGTTCCTCCTTTCCTCCTTTC
This sequence comes from Microstroma glucosiphilum, assembly GCF_003144135.1. Lineage (NCBI taxonomy): Eukaryota > Fungi > Basidiomycota > Exobasidiomycetes > Microstromatales > Microstromataceae > Microstroma > Microstroma glucosiphilum. Next base: position 228,390 of record NW_020289927.1, on the reverse strand, counting down.
GCCGGTGTCCTCTTTCCCATCTTTCTCACTCACACCGCTCACACAATCGCCTACAATGGTCCTCCTACGGAATACTACCCTCCCTCCTCTCGTCTCAATCCTAGCATTCCTCATCGCTACCTCCGCTCTCGCCCCCGCCAATGCCAACGCCAGCGCACTAGACCGCATGGAGAGGAGGATACGCATCGCGCCTCTTGACATTCTCCCAAGAGCACTTTTCGGATCAGACGATGGCTCAGACTCCAGCACTTCCGACTCACTCGACGGGTCAGATTCAGCCACTTCCTCGACCCCGACCACAACCGCCGCCGCCTCTTCAACCTCGTCCCCATCTTCACCCTCCTCGACTTCCTCCTCGAGCGATACAGCAGCAGCAGCAGCCTCATCCTCCGCCGCTGCCCAAGCATCTTCCTCTTCCTTGTCCAAGGTGGCCGCCGCGGCTTCCTCCTCCGCCGCACAACAGGCGTCACTGTCGGCATCGCAGGCAGCAGCATCCGCCTCACAGGCCGATGCAGCCGCTTCATCGTCGGCTGCTCGCGCCGCGTCCCTGGCTTCTGCCTCTGCTGCCTCACGTTCCGCCGCTGCCTCATCCACCGCCGCGGCGACTGCCGCCGCAAGTTCCTTCCTGGCCACTTCCACAGACGCCGCCGGTTCCATTGTCGTACTCACCTCCACCGTACAGGCCTCGACTACACAGCAGCCCTCCGCTACTGCCACATCTGAAGCAGACAATTCCGGATCTCACACTGCCCTCATCGCCGGTGTGTCGGGTGCCGTGGGTGGACTGGCTCTGCTAGGAGGTCTTGTGTTCCTCCTCATGAGGTTCACTGGCAAGAGGTCCGGCTTCGACGACGGTGATGCTGACATCAAGTGGCCCGAGCTCAAGCATGCAGAGGGCGACGTGGCCGCCATGCAGCCCTTGCCAGCACGTCGCACCGGTGGAGCAGGCTTTGACATGGGCGAGGACACCTACTCGGATGCAGGCAGGCTCGACGATGAAGACGTCGACGGCAGGCGATCCATGACCATGAGCAACATCGCCGGTGCTGGAGGGTATGGAGATCACATGGTCACCGTCGCCGGTGCCTATGGCGGCTCGACGGTCCATCTGACTGGTGCAGGAGCCTACGGCGGCTCAAACACATCACCATACGAGTCGAATCAGCAGGACTACAATCAGACTGGACACGAGTATGGAGCTGCACCGGACTATCTCTCTGCGCAGGGCAATGGCAACAATCAGGCATACTATGACGATTACAGTCCCTCTGGCGCTAGCGACGTCAAGAGTCAGTCGGGTCGAGGAGGCGCCACGGAGAGCGTCGCCGGTGGCTCCACCGTAGGGTACCCGGGCGCAATGATGGAGCCTGACCTCTCGTCGCCCCATGCCTACATGAACGGGTACGACGACGGCGGCTACGGTGTCGCTTCGCCCCCAACCAACGGCGCCAGCGGCGGTGCTAGCAACGCGGGACCGTACCAAGACTATCAGCATCAACATCAGCAGGCATACAGCGATGTGGGCGTCTCATCCCCTCAGATGAACCCACAAGCGTACATGTCTTCTCCTCAAATGAACCCACAGGCTTACAATGGACATCAGCAGCCGAACAACTACCAAGGACAATATCAGAACCAGCAGGATTATCACAATTACGGATACCGCTAGGCGGTAAGGGGTTCGTTTCTAGCTGCGGGATGCTACATCACAGCGAGCATGCAAACGAAGTCGCAGGTGGAGGTGATGGTGGCGATCATGACCAGCAAGGAGCCAAGATCGACACTGGCTGTCGACGGGCGCACAGCGGCGCTCTACTTCCGCCTTCGCTGCACACATGTGCTTCAAATCGCGAGCCTTCTTCTGGAGATGTCTCTCGCCTCCCCCTCCTTCGTCTTCGTCTTCTTTCTTCAATCTCTTTACTCTCTGCCCATGTCATGTTTTCACTTTGACCCAAACTGGCGCCGCGGCGCGCCGCGCCGCATCGCACCATGCGACGTTGATGTCTCCTACTACGTCTCCTTCTGGCGGCGAACCCACATACTTTATCACTTGTCAATTGCCACACATACTCTCCGTACCGTGAATCTGTCCCTATGCCTACCGTCTACTTGTCTGTATGTTGTGGCCGACTCTTCACACTCTACAGCCAGAATGAAATGGGGGATGAATGTCATTGTGGATAAAAATTTGGATGGGCGTCGAGTGGATCGCTCTGGCTGCTCTACGGTACACAAGTGGAGTGGCTCCTAGTCTAGGTATCGTCTTGCCTGCAGCTGCGTCTGCGTCTGCGTCTGCGTCCACATCTTGGCACTGGCTCTATAAGACATGCTTCGTGTCCAACCCTTTCCCAATTCTGACCTGAAATGTCTGAATCGTCTAGCGGATCGGACCTAACCTGACCTGACCCGACCGACCTGTCATGGCGGTGCGCCATTCGCTTCCCCGCTTGCGCTCGTGAAGGAAGCTCCATCGGATGCCGATGAGGCTATCGAAGCTGGGCGACCTGCATTGGTAGCGGCCCCTTGACGATCTGTCACTGCCATGTCCACCTCCTCGGGTTTCCCTCCCTTCTTGCTCCAACTTTCATGACTCCTCTTGCCATCCTCGGCAATTCCGCACCAGTCCGTAATCTCCTTCCAAAAGATGTCCTTGTCAAACACAAAGTTGTAGTCGCCACCATAATACTTTGGAAGCTGTTGAGGTGGAATAAGACCACGGAGCTCTTCGCCCTGCGGGTTCCACTTGACTTTGGTCTTTGTGATTGGATCGAGAAAGGGTTGAAGGGAGGCCCAGAAGGCATTGAGGTACCAGGGTGGATTGAGGGCCAAGCCTAGGCCCAGGCGTTCCACGTAGTGATTCTGCAGGATGGAGAGGACTCGGATGGAAGTGGACATGTTGGGATTCTGCGCTTGGGAAGAGTGCTTGAAGTCGATGACCAAGGTGAGCTTGCTCTGGTAGGGGGGTAGAAGGTCTATGGCTCGTTCTAGACCCCAGACGACGTGTCGGATCTGGCGCTCCGAAGGCCTGGTATTCTCCTTTCCCGGATTGAGGTAGAGGACCACGCGACCCTCGACGTCGTAGCCTAGCGGGAGGGACTTGCCCGTCTCGCCTTCCACGCGTACGTCTTCGGGGACGATGATGTCTGGCTTGAAGGAGCGACGCCATGCCAGAGAGGACTGGGGACAGGCGCAGAAGTCAGAGGAGAGATGGGGGATGTGTTTAGGGGGTTGATGAAGCGGCACATCATGGTCAACAGGGATCAGGCCACTCACCTCGAGCCTCTTGATGGCGTCTTCCTCGTTGCCTTTACCCGCCCTGAGATATCTCCTGACGGTATTGCCCTCTCCTTGCTCTAGATCGAGCCACCTATACTCCCACTGCTCATAGTATTGTTCCACCAGCTGACCCTGAGGATCCTTGGAGCCATCCTCTCTCCTCTTCTTCCCCTTTCCCTCGACTCCATCCGCGTCAATGTAGTAATGATTCTGCACTAGCCTCTCCATGTGTTCGCGCAGCCTTCGAACCTTTGCCTGATCCTCGGCGGAGAGTTCCTCCTGAGGACGTCGCCGCACTTGGCCATGAGGCTCAAAGAGGAGGTGGTGTGTGGGTGTGGATGGACGAGAGGTATTGGCAGATGTGGAGGCGGAGTTGCTCAGAGGAGAGGGAGCAGTGCTGTCTGCGGCTGTAGAAGTGGACGAGGAGGCAGACGAGGAGGCGGGTGTGCCACGTAGGCCTCGTAGGAAGCGAGACATGCTGGAGATGGGGTACTATAGGTGCAGATGTGAGACTCCAGGCAGGTACAGCCAGTGCTCTTGAGGGGCGTGGCGTGGCGGTGAGGGTGAGAGTGGCAGCAGTGCTACGAGTGCCGTCGCTGCCTCGGCTTCTGGTGTGCCGCGTTTGCTGTGTTGCTCTCTGGTCTTGACTTTGGCCTCGGCTCTGGATGCCGCTTGGATCGGCAGTGGAAGGAGGGCAACAAGTCAGGCACGCACCTACGCCAGGGGTTGCCGTGGTGGGTAGACTTGTGGATCACTTTTGAAGAAGTTGTGGATAGGAGGGGTACTCTCAAATGTAGACGACGTCGAGTGGATGAAAGCGGACCCCTTTAAGCAAGGGTAGAGGACTGAGCTGATTCTCAATGGTAAGCTCCCCTTCTGGCGTGGACGCATTCGCTTCTGCAATCTAGATTGAGCCCAGCCCATCCCACTCGGCTCAGCGCCACACAGGCCAGGCCACTTTTTCCCCTCTTTCCGCTCCGCCTCTCCGCCCCAAGGGGCCCCTTCTTTCCGCCCTTTGCCCCACTCACACCAGGGCGGCCAGAGGGACAGCACAGACATTCAAAAGAGGATGACGCATGTATTCAAGGCATGAGCAAAGGAGATTCAACCTACCAACACATCCATTTCCATCGTCGTGGATCACAGACAGCGGCCGATGGACATGACCAGGAACCAAGGCTACACGCCACTGTCCCAGCCCGAAAGTGCAATGCTGCTAGTCTGCAGTCTCCACTGACCCGAGTCGGTCCCCCTACCTTTGCTTCTACAACTCCATGTCTGCTGCCTCGTCCTCGTCTCCAAAACTGCCCGCATCGCTCATCTCCTCTTCTTCTTCGCTGTCGTCCTCTTCATCCTCATCCTCCTCACCAGCCTTCTTTGCCCCCGCAGCGCCTCCACTCCCACTAGCATATCTCCGCACATAGTCTTGCACCTTGACTTCATAGCTCTTGGGATCTCTCATCAGCAGACTTGCCGCATCCCCATTCAGAGGGTCCGTGGGATTCGGATACCGTAGCAGCTGAGGCAGAAAGACTTCAAAGACATTGACCAGGTCAAACATGGGCGACCATGTCTGATTGATCACGTCCAGGCACACCGAACCCGACATTTCGTCGATGTTGGGGTGGAAGATCTTGTTCATGAAGCCAATCGAGGGCGACTTGTAGGGATATTGGTCTTGCAGCTCCACATGAATCCGCCACTCGCCGCCGGCAAAGGGTGCTGGAGCGAGTCAAAGCGCCAGAGAGTGGGGAGAGGAGCGGGTGGCAACACAATGAGGGCCAAGACGATTCAGGAAGGCGTACCAGGCGTCAGTCATGACTTGACCTTCTCTTTCACCGCTGTCGTACCTCTACTCACTCTCAGCGGGCCCCTTGAATTGCACAAAGAACTCCTGCATCGAGTCATTGACCAGTGTCACTTCATGGTCCGACATCAGCCTGAAGGAAGGAGATGAGGTAGTGGGGGAGACGTTCGATGTTCGGAAACCATTCGTGAAGTGGTGAGTTGAGCTGATCCTTCTCGCCATGAGGGCCGCCTTCACCCCAAGGGTACTCACAGCTTCATCATATCCGTCTCTATCCTCCTCTTTGGAGAGCTCATCTTTGTATCTGTAGAGGTTTTGTCCTGTGTCTATAGTCACGGTTCCTTGAGGGCAATGTCTCCACAAAAACTAGCTGTTGGAGGCCCAGCCGACCTTGCAAGAATGCTAAGAGGCTGCTCAGACTGCCCTTGCAGGCAGGAGCGGCAGTGAAGCAGACCTAAGCGATATGCAATGGGGAGCTAGGCTCGGGCTTGATGTTTCAGCTCGATGCTAGTGTGATGCAGACGCAATATTCTTCTGGAGACCTTGCAGCGAGGCAGGATTCGAGGCCCTACTCTTGATTGCAGGTGGACGTGCGGGTAAGCGAGAGGTCGAGGTGGGTGGGAGGTTGGGCAGTGGCGTGTGAAGGGTGGGGGATCAGGTGCGGCGAGAATTTCCTTCTATCAGAAGTCGATGCTGAATCGTGGTGCTTGGCTGAGGAATCTGGAGGATGCAATCAAAGACAATGAGAATGGTCTGACGATGTGTATGGTCTGTTCTGTATAGGGATGTTGGTGCAAGGCTGATATCTCTGGCCTAGCAGGGTCTTGCTGCCTCGCCTCCGCCCCGCTCTGGCCCCGCCCCGCCCTCTCCGGCTGCCTGCATTCGGTGCTCCGTCGCCATGCACCTCTGCGCCCAGCTCCACTTCCGTCGCCCCCCTTGGCAGTGTGATGCACGGCCCCAACGATGAGGTGATGCCCATCACAGAGGGAGGTCCCTGTAGGTAGGGAAGAATGTGCACACAACAACATTGACACAGAGAGTCAACCCTATAGTAGGCACATCGAAGGTGGTCAGAGTGAATGTACAAGTGATATTTCGAGCGCAACCAAATGGCTGCCTGTCTGGCTCTGTCCAGCCATTTACTCCTCCAGGAAGGCCAAACAGCCACGTGAACAACCTCTCCAGAGCAGCGGCAGCAGGTTGTGGTCCTGGGCACTCACGCCCTTCAATTTCTCCACGTCTGCCTTACCCCCCAGCACCCTGAAACCGCCAATATGACTGACCCACTCTACCCTCTCCTCACATGGCTTTGCGAACAAGGGCGCGAATGGCGCCAGCAAAGGTGCAAGGGGATAGTCCATGTTCATTGCAGTGCCCGCCAGGACATCCGCATGGATGCCTGCCTGTTCAGCTAGCGCCCGGCTTTGTGGATGTAGCGGATTTGGACAGCGGTTGAAGTGCGGGTTGCACGTGGCATCGTCCCCCTCCGAGTCTAGCTTCGTAGAGATGTCCTGAGGTGGGGGCAGCGTACCCATAGCGGCAGTGGAGGTAGCCCGGCGATGCAAGGAAGGAGAGAGGGAGACGATCGTCTGGTCGAAGCCATCGTCCGAGCCCGGCGAGGAGGCATCCGCATCGTCCTCCTCTTTACTCCGCATCGTTGCACCTGCTTCCTCATCATCGCTAGTCTTTCCGGCAACGCCTTTGCACCAACTGTCCTGCTCTCCCGCCCTGGTCCCTCTTGATGAGGTCGCAGCACCACTGCCACTGCCCCATTTGCCCTCGATGCTTCTTCTGGCTGCTTCCAGCAGACTGATGGTGGCTGCATTCAATCTGCAGTCGGTGTCGAGCTCGCGAAGCACTCCGTTCTCATAGCTCTCCAGGAGAGTCATTGGTCGCTGAGTCTGATGTTGGAACGCCAAAGACGTCGAAGGCACACGTGTCCAGACGACTGGACGAGAGCCACCCAGCGATGGTGCCGCATCTGCTATTGCGGGTTGAGAAGTCTTCAAAGGCTCTGGCGAGGGGGGACGTGATGCTTCGCAGGGAGACAAGATGCTTCGAATGCACAATTCTTGAAGCGAAGGTACAGCGGGTTCAGACGCCTTGAGTGGACCCAAGTAGCGCAGAATCTGCATACCTGTGGCTTTCGGTGACGGTGCGGACGTCTCTTCCATAAGGCTGTCGTCTCCGTTGGGCGCCGACACCTCCATCATCGTCCCTAGATTGGAGGGCGCCTGTGGTCCGGCCGGCCGTGCAAGCATCCTTCCACCACCTCGAGCGAGTAGCTCATCCACTTGAGCATCTGATCGCGTACGGTCAAAGATACGTCGTGGCAAGGCCACAGAGCCTGTCAGAGGTTGTGGCAGTACCCCAGCTGGACCTCGGGTGAATCTGACCGGTAATGGGGGAGGTCCCATTGACGATTGGGACGAGAGCATGTTGCCTGGTGTATTGAGGTCGCTCTGGTGAGCTGCAAGAAACTCTGCCTCCATGTTGTCACCGTCGTCTTGAGCAGGCTCATCGACTTGATCTTCATCCCTATCCTTCGCGTCTTCCGAAGCAGCAGAGATTGAAGCCATCAGGCTTCCGGTGATGCAGTGGACGCTCCTGACTTCCAGCTTCACATCCTTGGGCGGCATCATGAACGGGTTGGGAAAGTAGGAGAAGACGTCCAAACTCAACTTCTGGATCTCCGCCGGCAGGTATCGCAGCTGATTGTTCGCAACATTGAGCTCTCTAAGGTTTCGCAATTGTCCCACGGCACAAGGAAGCTCGCTCAGACTGTTTTTGCGCAGAGATAGGACGCGCAAGTTGCCGACCTCAAAGAGGGCAGAGGGTATCTTCGTGAGGTGATTGTTGGCAAGGTAAAGCTGCAGCTTTCCCTGTGTAGATGGCCCAGCAGGTGATGTGCATGCTGAGCCTCCAGTAACGCTCGTGGAAGTTCTTGCAAAGGGAGTGCGAGAGCTGATCTGCCCCTGTGCAGGGTGCATGCGACTTGGAAGTGAAGAGGTGGACGTCGTGGGCTCAAAGGACCTTGGAGGCTCGATGGCGACATACTTTGCTAGGTCGGCGACGATGGGATGAATCGCGTCTAGTTGCCGGTCGCTGGTGGTCCAGATGAAGGAGCAGAGAGTCAGCAAATGGTCCTCGATCACTCGCTCCCACGATTCCAGCTCTTGTTCACCTGATGTCTATGCGGGTATCCCCTGAATCCCAAACCTGCTCAACGAGCTTGTGCCAGGTCTGAGCCGTTGTCATGGGCTTTGCACTCAGCCTCCTGTCCCTCGCTGACTGGCGAGTATCGACTTCCTCATCACTCTCACTCATCGCACCTGCCCAGCCAGATTGGCCGGTCACAGTCAGTTTCTTGGGCGATGTGCCTACCAGGCGACGTCTTTGAGTCAGAGGCTGTCCACTGCCGGGGGAGTTGGTACTCGATATCGGACGATGATCATGAGTAGGGAAGAGGGTCGAGCCGAAAGCGCCAAAGGGGTCATTGACGGAAGAGGATCGCGAGAAGGCAGACCGCTTCGCAGAGCTTCTGACAGGAGCATATGATTCTGGGCGGCGCCGACCCGCTGAGGGAGAGCCTTCTTCCTGGAAGCTTGGTCCTAGACCCAGCCCGACCATGCCACCGTCCGTATCGCTGCTTGGCTGTTCCCAGGGGACGGCCTCTAAGTGATCATCCGAGGTAGGAGCATCGTCAGAGAACTCGAATGCCCTCGCCAAAGCTCGATCACGCGCAACGTCCGTACCGCTATCGCTGCTGAGGTCATCTTTGCCTCTGCGGACGCGAGAGCCTGCGATAGTTCTGCGGTGGACGGCTTGTGAAGAACGCCATGACGATGCCGAGGTAGACTGCGAGGAGGAGGGATCAAGCGAACCAGCTACCGAGCCAGTCACGATTGCGGAGCCCTCGAGGACACTAGGGCTAGGAGGAAGACTTCTCTTGCCTCTGCCGGGATGCTTGACGTGCGGATATTCTTTGCCGAAGGATGGATGCTGATTGAGTCCGGCCTTAGCAGCAGCTGAGAATGGGTCATTGGCCGATGTCGTGCGATAGCGCGTATGCGTTCTCAACGGCGGCGAAGAGGGGGGCGTCACGGGAGACTTTAGATGATCGTGGTCTTTGTGAGGATTTGAAGGTGAGGAAGATGGAAGGAAGGGCTCAGCTGAGCGATAGCCCTGGGAAGGATATTGGCCTTGTGAGAGGGGAGGAAGGACGTAGCCAGTCTGACTGGAGGAGGAAAGCTCGTCTTCCATCTGGACGCACGCCACAGGCAGGGAGGGAAGGAAGAGGAAGACGAGGGACAAGACGTAAGTTCGGTAGCAGCCAGCGATGCGATGCTGGCCACCTGACCCGTACAGAGGGGGATCAAAGGTTCGTGGACGCCTGATCGGGTGCAGCGCCTCGTCCCACGCGTTGATTATCGCGGGGACCACGGGCGGGGCTTCGAGTGGGCTGAGGCCGACACACGCGCGGACCCGAGAGGTCAGTCAGCCTCGGCGTCTGAATCGGATCCACTTGGAAATGGGTGAGGCCACTACTTCCGCTCCGCATCACCTTACGATCAAGTGCACTTCATCGTATCCGCCATTGCTCCAAGTACTGCCACTATACCCCAGACTTGATTCATCATGTCTTCGCCAAGTCGCGCTCAGATTCTTGGGCTGTATAGGAGCTACCTTGCCACGGCTCAATCATTCGTGAGTAGACCACGGCTGAGTCGGCTCACGCCTTTTGCGTGACACAGCTGCGTCCGTAGGCGTGGTAAAGGACCATGAAGTAAAGATCCCTCACACTCACCGACGCTTGCTCTCCCTCCTTGCTGATTCTGGCTTTGCAGTCCTCGTACAATTTCCGTACCTATTTCCTGCGCCGCTCGCGAGACCTCTTCAGGTCCACTCTTCTGCCGCCTCAGCAAGCCGCCACTTCCTCGCCATACTCAAAGGCTGGCACAGAGACAGTGAAAGTCTCGCCGCCGACGCTACTCTCCCCTTCTCCTTCTGCCCTCGCTTCGACATCATCCTCCAAGCTATCTGCTCCACCTCCTTCCGGCGCAACAAATCCAGCAAACGACGAAGGCATCGATGCCGAGAGGCTGAGGATCTTCTATCAGACCGCCGTCAAGGATCTAGCAGCGCTGAAGAGGGCGGCGTTGATGAATAGAATCTACGAGGGCGACAAGCTCGTCGTGGAGAAGCCTCAACTCATCGTCGGTGGCGGGGGAGCGGGAGCCGAGGCCAGTACGGGTGGTTCTGGTCAACCGAATGCCACAGAACAGAGCAGCGGGGGCGCTCCAAGGTCAAGCTGAGCGGTTGAGCGGGGCCGAAATGAAATAGAGAATTTGGAGGCCACGATTTCAGAGGATGTTTTATGCTTTCACTAATGCCATCGAGTACATATTCCTGAAATGACTGTCCAGTACATTGGGCAGGAACAGTCTGCAGACTTCAGTAAATTTGGGCGAGCGAATCTCTGCTACTTAGGTGGGGCCAGACCGTCTGGGCCCGTGGGACAATTGGCTACGCAACATGACCTGCCTGGACTTGCTGTGGACATCTATGAGCGCTCGACAATAATACTTCGATGCAGCTGTGGCCCGCCGCTGCCTTTTCCCGTACGAAGAGGACAGGTTTGAGACTCTGCCCACGCCCCCTCTTCCTGCTGGTTTCATCGACACACTCATGGCATCCACGTCATGCTCATCGATCCAGCCTGGACGTTCATACCTTGACGCGAGTGCCACACTCCGACTGGCGCCCGCTGATCGAGGGCGGCAAGGGTGCAGCAATCGGAACGGAACGGAGGGGCGCCTGTGACGCCGGGCGGAGATCGAACGTCCGGGCGTCTTGCGCGCGCTGTTTTGGTGCAGGCGGAGGAAGAGGGTCGATTGCGGCTGGAATTTCCACAGCCAGGCCAAACCCACCAGTCGTTGGCAAGTGATTCGTACCACCCTCTATTCCCCTATCCTTCCCCCTCAACATCATCAACAGTGAGTATCGCATCGCAACACTTCATCACATCACACGTACGGATACAAAGCCGAGGACCCAAACGAAGTGCTCGACGAGAATTGCACAGCAGGCAGAATTGGGAGATGCAGTACAGGCTGGTCACTGCAGCGACCGTTTGGCAGCTTCCAAGGACACCCTGATGAAGACTTCGCGCGTGGATAGAGATGGGCAACGGGATGGTATACGTCTGATGCTCTGCTGAGCTGTCAGACGTCGAAGGTTGTGTTCGGCGGGCATGGGCCTGGACAAGAGCGCCGTGGGAAGCCTTTGGTGGGAAGAGACAATAGCAGCTTTCTCTGGTGATGTCCCACTCATATCGCGACAGATGGACTCACCCATACTCTTCCCCCCATCCGTTCTCCCTGCCTGCTCCTCAGATGGGTTTCAGGCACAACAACGTTCTCCACAACAACCATTTCCGCAAGGACTGGCAGAGGAGGGTCAAGGTCTGGTTCGACCAGCCCGGAGCCAAGAAGAGCCGCCGCAACGCCCGAACTGCAAAGGCAGCTGCCCTTGGTCTGCGACCCGTCAAGCCTCTCCGCCCGGCTGTCCGTTGCCCCACCATCAAGTACAACACTAAGCTGCGTGAGGGCAAGGGCTTCACTGTTGAGGAGCTCAAGGCCGCTGGCCTGCGCAAGAAGGAGGCTCGCTCCATCGGTGTTCCCGTTGATCACAGGCGACGCAACAAGTCTGAGGAGTCGTTGAAGCTCAACTCTGACCGTCTGAAGGCTTACAAGGAGAAGCTCGTTGTTCTGCCTCGCCGCAACAAGGCCAACAAGGGCAAGAAGGTCGACCTCTCCTCGCTCACCACCACCCGCGACACTGCCGCTGCCTTCCCCATCCCCGCTGGTTACCAGGCCGAGGCTCCTCGTGCCATCACTTCGGAGGAGAAGGAGTTCAACGCCTTCCGAACTCTCAGGGAGGAGCGTGCCAAGCACAGGAACGAGGGAATGCGGGCTGCCCGACAGAAGAAGGTGAGTCACAGTCAAAGAGCGGTGGATGGTACGAGGCGATGACGACGCCAGGTGGATGCACATGTGACTTGGAACGAACGATGGCCCGGCGATGTCAAGCGCCGGCGTCGAGTGGATGTCGGACAAGGCCTGCAAGAGGCGGTGCCATTTTCGACGGTCTTCAGGTCTCAGGCACGACCGAGCGGCGACTCCCTTTAGGAGGAGACACCAGAGTGCTAAGGAGCGAAGGAAACAATTTACTGACTTTGCCTTTTTCCCCTCTTCCTGTCGCTTCTCGTCAACAGAAGGAGGAGGAGGCCGCTGCTGCCAAGAAGTAAAGAGATGGTATCGACTCCATCTTTTGCCTCTCTTCGCTGCTTGTTCGTGTCTCTTCTGGCGCTCTTTCCGCTCGCGTACGAGCAGCTACTACGATGCGATGACCAAAGGAAAGGGGCTGCTTCGGATGTGCTGAGCGGTCTTGGAAGATTGGGCATCGACGAACACATCGCTTCTGCTCGTCTTCTTTCCCAATTTTCCCTTTTCTTGTACTCATACTGTCCCTTCTTCGACCTCCGTGGCCGTTGATCCTTCATTCAGCACACTCTACCACACATTCTCAAAGCCACCAGTGTAACCGATCTGACAATCTGAGCCCTGTCATCTGAGCTTCACACGCGAATGGTGTGCGCCATTCGAGATGGGGCGGACGGCCGTCAATGCCGCCAGTGCCGGTCCGGTGCACTGACACTCTCACACGCTGCGTCCCCTTTCCGTGTTGGACCAACGTTACCCCTACCATACCACTTGTTCCCAATTCCAATTCCCCTTCGGCCATCATGGGCATGTCCACCACTGCTGCTACCGCTCCTCGTCAGACCATCACCGTCATTGACAATCGTACAGGCAAGTCCTACGAATTCCCCATCACCCGGAATTCCGTCAAGGCAGTTGATTTCAAGAAGGTCTCGTCCCAGCGCAGGCCCACCTTTGGCGCTGAGCATGCCGACAGGGAAGAGGATGAGACCGAGGGAGGACTCAGGGTGCACGACCCAGGATTTATGAATACGACTGTTATCGAATCTCGTATCACATACATCAATGGTACAGACGGAGTGCTGAGGTACAGGGGTTACCCCATCGAGCAGCTGGCAGAGTCTAGCAACCACCTCGAATCGTCCTACCTGCTCATCTATGGCCAGCTGCCCACCAAGGAGCAGTACCGACTGTGGGAGGATGAGATCCTCCACCACTCCTATGTCCATGAGGACATGACTCAGCTCATCCGCGCTCACCGGTACGACTCGCATCCCATGCTCATTCTCTCCAGTGGCTTTGCCTCGCTCGGGGCTTTTGCGCCCGAGGCCAACCCTTCGCTTCAGGGTCAGAAGCTGTACACAAAGGGAGACGCTTCGCTGGCCATCATGGACAAGCAAATCTACCGCATCATGGGGAAGGCTATCACGCTAGCCGCCATGAGCTACCGTGTGCGACAGGGAAGGCCTTTCAATCGACCACCGGTGGGCTTGTCTTACGCTGGGACGTTCCTGTACCTGCTTGATACGCTGAACGAGCGGGAGTACCGCCCCAATCCAGTCTTTGAGAAGGCGCTCGACGTAGTACGTAGACAGAGGATGTGCCAATCAGAATAGAGCTTGGTAGCTGACGCAGAAGGCCTTTCTTTCCACGCAGCTCTTCCTCCTCCACGCCGACCACGAGTTGAACGCCTCGTGCGCTACTGGCCTGCAAGTAGGATCCACTCTTGCCGACCCCTACTCGGTAGTGTCTGCCGCCTGTGCAGCTCTTAGTGGTCCCCTACATGGGGGAGCCAACCAGAGCGTGGTAGAGATGCTGGGCCGCATCGGCTCCCCTGATAAGGTGCCCGAATTCCTAGAAAAAGTCAAACGCAAGGAGGAGGTCCTCTCCGGATTCGGCCACAGAGTGTACAAGACCACTGACCCACGATCAAAGGTCATTCGCAAGATCGCAGACGACGTCTTCAAGATTACCGGTCGCAGTCCGCTCCTTGACACGGCGCTGGCCCTCAATGATGCGGCGAACAAGGACGACTACTTCGTCTCCCGCAAGCTCGGTGCCAATGGTGAGATATCTGAAAGATAAATCTTTCGCATATGGTTCAAAGCTTGTGTAAGCTCACACCTCCTTTCATTCTTTGTCTCCCTTCAGTGGACTATTGGTCCGGCCTGATTTACACGCAGATCGGCTTCCCCACGGACATGTTCACAGTCATCTTTGCCGTCGCCCGCGTTGCCGGCTGGCTAGCCCACTGGCGTCAGATGATGCTCCAGCAAAAGGTCACCATCTGGCGTCCCCGACAAATCTACGTTGGAGAGGGCGAGAGGGACTACGTGTCCATTGAAAAGAGGGCTTCGGCGGCGGAAGGAGAAGGGGAGAGGAGCAATGCGCCCGTGCCGGTGCACCATGGTGGTGATTCGAGGAGAAGGGCGCTTGCCAGCTATGTCGATGAGAAGGGAAGACAGTTCGTAGGAGGCAGTAAATTATGAGCTAGCAGCTGTCGTAGACGAAGAAGGATATCGAAAATGCGTTTCTTATTGGGAAACAGACTACAGATGTTTTGCGTCGCGGAATGACACCTCTTCATTGGGATATTCGTCGTCGGATTACTGCTTGAGTGCCTGCTCCAATGGTCGACTGGTGCAATTCGCACGCGCGTGTCGGTGTCAACAGCCTGCGCTGCACGTCGTAGAGCTCATCGGCCTCTGTTGGCATATCTGACCAAATACACGAGCACCGCACTGGCATGCATGCTCTGAGCACGCCCACTCACGTGCTCACACAAGAGCTCGCTCAACTGCGTGGAACTTATGTGTGCCGTCGCTGTAGGGGCCAGTTGCTCGGTTGGTGTCGCCTGCTCCTGGTTGAAGATTGGTAGTGACGTTGCCGTGCCGCCTGCGGGGCCCACAATGTATGGCTCGTACAGTGATCGACAGGCCAATCGAGAATTAAGCCATGTGCGAGTGCTCCAGAATGTTTCAAGCAAGCTACCATGAGAGTGTGCCGCTGACGAAGATCGGGCGTTTTGTCGCTCAGCAGGCAAGTCCAGCGATGCGCAGGTCGAGTCATGCTCTACTAAATGTATCTTTTGATAGGGCAGGCGATATAAGGAACCATTTCGTGGCTACATCGCCACCGCATGCCTTCCGTACTTGTGACGCAGCCCTGATGTGTCTTTTGAGATCCACATCGCTGCCCAGCGCCTCCTGCATCTGCTTCAGTGACTGTCAATGACGTCTTTTGCGACCCTCTGATCAAGTAGGAGAGGGAAGAGAGATTCAGTCTTTACGACGCCGTAGGGAGAGACGCTGTGCAGGTACCCATACATGACCGGAGAGGCGACTGACTTAGCATTTGTGCCGCGTGGTGCCCTTTTCCTGTGCTCTGTGCTCCTCCCAAACTGCAGCTCGTAACTTACGACTCGCCATGATAGCCTTGTCGTGCTACCTCGGGGCTAATGGACGCGTGGGGGGTAGCCAGGGCAGACCGCTCGGCGTCCATCTGAAGTAGGGCATCGAGTCAAACTTCAACGACAGCTTCAGTGAGGGAGCCTAGGTCAGAAATGTGCAGCTCACCGCTAGAATTGAGAAGCATTGTGCCCCCCTTCTTCACCAATGACTCAATGGTACCCATCTCAGCGTCCTCCCTCCTCTCGTGAGATTCAACGAACCAGACACAAACACGCCCGGATGAACGCTGTCGATGCGCAGCTTCCCTGAATCCCCTGATCTCGCCAGCGGCGACCTTTCGGTCAGGTGCCTCGTCGGTAAGACGTTGCACAACTTCGATCTAAGGTAAGCTTGCATCATCGTCTATCCTACAGGACTGTCGAACTGATCGACATCCATGATCCAATCCCTTGCCCTTGCCAAGACCTATTATGCAGATGTGATGAGTTACGTCCGAAGCGACGATGACGACACTAACTTCTTTCAGAGAATGAGCTGCTGCTGTGGCTTGCAGCAACGGCAAGAGCGAAGCAATCAGGGTGAAGTGCCCGAGGTGATTTGTCGTGTACGCAAGCTCATGACCCGGGCTTTGAGCTAGGGTGAAGATTCCAGGTACTGCTGCTGCTGAACAGATGAGATTGTCAAGCCGATTGTGTGTGTGTCCTCGCGAAAGTCTGACCATACTCCACACAGCCCTCACGTCTCCCAGGTCGAGCATTGATGCCTTCCCTTCGCCAGCCTCCCCCCCTCGTTTCAACCAAAAGCTCGATACTACCACTGGCGTGGCTTCCACAGGTCTCTTCTCTGAGCCTCCGTTGGACCGTCTGTACCGCACTCTTACCCCAAGCCTCATTTCTTACGCTCATCACGACCCGTGCGCCATATCTAGCCAGCTGAAATGATGTTTCCAAGCCCAGACCTGAAATGGCACTAGTGACGAGGCACACGTTCCCGCTAACGACGTCCGGCGAGTCGGCGATGAGGCATGCGGGAAATTTTGCGTCCAGCCACACCCAAAGACCATTGCAACAGCGCTACGGAGGACGGGAAAGAGGGTGTCCCGAGTGAAGTAGAGTCGAAGCACACCAAGTAGCGGCTGGTAGGAGCCCATAGCAGTCTGATGAAAGCGGAAAGGGCGCGAGGCAGTCAAAAGTCGCCGAGGAGCGCGTGAAGCAGACGAGCGTGCGGGTCTCACTCGCCGCCTTGCTACTCTTTCCGGCCTAGTGGTGATCATCTCCTCCTCGCCAGTACCATACATCTCGCCCAGCATGTCAGGGTCTACGCCCCCCGCAGACATGCCTCCCCTCTTTACGTCTGCCCCTACCATGTCATGGAAGGTCTCCGACAAGCTCCTCCTGGCTCAGGCAGTACATCACCTCGGTGAGGCGCCCCCCAATTGGGTCAACGTCTCCAATCTGATGCTCGCTCATCCCCTCATCAAGACTCCGGGTCGCCTAAAGGCGGCGCAGGAGGCTGGCACCACACTCGTTCGCGTATTCGGCAGCAGAGAGTGTGAGAGAACCTGGACAGCGCTCATGAGGAGCAACAATCTCGTCATCGGAGGCGAAGAGGAAGTGGAGAGCTCAGCAGTGATCTTGAAGCAAAGGCCCAAGGAAGCCCGAGGGCTGCCCCCGAAGATGGACCGTAAGAGCCAGCTGGCACTGGCACAGATCCTTTATGCGGAGAGAATGGAAGAGCTGAGAGACAGCATCAAGAAGAAGGAAGAGGAGTTCAAGGCGCTCATTGCGAAGATCGACCGCCTCAAATCAGCAGAGGCAGACAGCCAGCTGCAGGAAGAATTGGCGAAGCAGGTACCCCCGGCTGTCCAACCCTCTAGCGGTGCTGCATCCTCATCCAAGGCTGATCAATCTACGTCCGCCACCGGTCGCACCTCTCCGGTCCCTCTACCTCAGGATACCTCTATGGCCGGCCAACCACCCCCTAGTCCCACCTCGTTGCGAGCTCGAGTACGATCCAACAGAGGCCGCGCGCCAGACACACCGTCAGAGGCTGCAAATCTGTCCCACGGTCGCAGTGCCGAGCACAAGGATATCACTGCGGCGTCCGGAGATGGTGAAGAACCCGCAGGAATGGAGCAGACCGAAGCAGAAGGGGTGGAAGCAGCGCTTGGTGGCCCTCAATCTGCAGAGGACAAGGGTGACGCTGATGAGTCCAACCATTTCGCAGAGTCCTCGAAAGGCCCGAAAAGAGAGCGCTCGCATGAGGACGCAAATTCAGAGGCCGAGGATGAGGAAGACAAGAATGTGGACTCAGCCAGCAAGGCTAATGCTCGCGAGGCGAAAAGAACCCGATCCTCCACGATCAACAGCACAACAGCAAACACCGAAGAGATGGAGAGCGCTTCGCCGCTTTCTGCGAAGAAAGCCAGACCAGCACCTCTCCAGCGTCGTTCCCGTCGAGGCGAGCCGGCTCCAGAACCAGAAGAGTCCGCAGGAGCGGACGCAGGGGATGCGGTAGTCACACCTACAAGGCCTACTGCAACAACGCGTCGAAGCGCACGGCAGTCTCGAGAAGCGTCGGCTGTTGAAGACGTCAGCATGGATGAGGAGATCGCAGATGAAGAAGGCAAGGATGTCGGCGACAGTCCGCTTCTTCCCGCCCGAGGTGGCAAGAGGGAAGGACCTCGTCGTGCTTCTAGCTCAGCCCGTCACAGCGTCGACAGCGGCAGGGAGCGGGAAAAAGACAGCGCCAAGGACAGGAACAAGGAAAGGGAGAAGCGCCGAAAGGCTAATGAGAAGCTTTTGCTGCAGATCTGGACCGAAGTTAGCGCCCATACTCACGGTAATCTTTTCCAGAATGAAGTCAAGGAGTCGGTAAGTAGAGCCTTGGAGTCTAATGGTCGAGACAGGCAAGAGCCGCACGCTGACGACTGCGATCTGCCGTCGTCTCACTAGGATGCACCTGACTATCACGGCCTCATCAGGCGTCCAACGTCCCTCAAGACCATCAAGTCGCAAATCAAAGAGGGAGAAATAACTACAGCAACTCAGATGAGGCGCGCATTCAACCACCTCTTCGCAAATGCCATGATGTACAACAGGCCAGGTAGTGAAGTCAGTAGAATGGCCAAAGAGATGCGACAGGCCACGGAAAGTGTAAGTCGACTGGTGGGCTGAGCATGTGTGCGCCGGTGATCGGAAGGCTGATCCCATCTCCTTGATCTGACTCAGATCATCGACCGCTTCGAAGAGACTAGGAGTTTGAGTGCTCGCCGATGAGACTGCCGATGTATAGAGAGCCGGGTGTGGGTGGGATGGTCTCGACTTTGTCATGTCAACCCATGTGATTCTTTCATGACAATGTGACTTACTTCACAACCTCATTTGATCCTGCCTAATGTCAATGTCGAAGTTTTATAGGCCTCGTAGCAAGCTCTGACAATAGGCGATGAGAATGATGCTACTGTAAACGACAGAGCAAAACATCCGGCACTATCCGGCGCCAGCACTACCGTCCATCTGAGCGTCCGCCTTTTGTGCTGCTTCACTGTTCTGACAAGGTGCCGCGCAATCTTGCGAGGTGGGCAATGCCTAAGACCCTGTCCTAGCCAGGTGCAAGACCCCGTCTATAGTCCGAGCTGCTGGACTCCGGCTTGGGACTACTAGTCTCAAGACTCGGAACGTTGTCATTAGTAGGCCACACACGCCCGCCACTCGAACGTCAACCACAGGAGTGTACAGTACCGAATCGCATGAAAAGACCACTGCGCATTCAGGTCTAAAGGACCCTCATACACCGGTCACTCAGGCCGCTTACAGTACTAGGGCGTGAGAATCAGACTATAGAATACAGTACAGTACAGTACAGTACAGTGAAGAGCGTACAGGCTTTCTGCAGTACACAGGACGATACGGTACAGTGCATGCTTGCCCTCCGGATCACCTCCGTCACAGCTGCAGACCTGTTGCGCTCCAATGACGTGAAGGTCCCGCGCAGCTGGAAACCTTTCTTGGGCTTGCCTGACAATACAATGCCGTGCTGTTCTGTATCATGCAGTATGCAGCACGTCAGCCTTCGCAACGGCTGTCACAGCACTTTGTCACAATGCCCCAACTTTGAGCATTTGTAGCACGCAAGCCAGCTTTACGAGAACAAGGCCCGTCAGGTGATCTTTGCTACAGTGCAACAGTAGTGTAGACTTTAAGCAATTGACGTGGCCATTGGCCCAGCAACAGGCCAACAGCGATGTCAGATCAGCTCGCGTTTTGCCAGTCCAAATCAGGGGACATGCCTGCACTCTGTCTAGTGCAAGTCTTGGGCACAGATCTTGCAACAACAGATTTGCGGATACAGTACAGTGACAGAGGTCGACCGTACAGTACAGTACAGAACCACACTCTGTATTGTACAGGACGCATCCTACTGCAGTGGCTGTTGAGTACGAGCAAGTGAACATGCGGGTGTGCAGCGCACCGAGTGCAATCTCTCACAATTGCTTCATTGTGGCCGAACAGTGCTTTTTCTTCAACACAAGGAGCGACTTCCGGTATAGCACAACGTAAAAGTCGAGGCTCGTCACTTCCCTCTGCACCCAATTCCAGAAAGGTGCAGGACAGTACTGTGTACTCTCTTTGTCACTCGGCTCTAGCCATATTGTACAGTATAGATCTCGACTGGGCAGCTCTAGAAAGAGCTTGGCGGCCAGCCTCGCATTCTGCCAATCTCAGCCTGGTATCAAGCCGACCTCCGTATCGGGCACTAGAACGATGTTGTGTGACCGAAGTTGTACAGTACGATACAGTATACTCCTTTTGTCACCCAATTCTAGCCGGCTGCAGGTGAGATTGGCAGGCTGGCTTGAGGTCTGGCAGTCTGCCTTACATTTGAGCAATCTGAGCCTGAAGATAAGCCACGCTTTAGCCAGATTCAAGCACTAGAGCAGTGTCATGCGGCTACTTTTGAACATGCATGATGCCAAAGTGTTTTTGGCCTGGCTAGAATCTTGGTGCAGCGGCTAATCTGACGTGCATATGGCTAGAATTGAGTGACAAAAGGAGTAGTATCTGCAGATGGCGAGAGTGGCTGTGTTCCTGCTGAAATAGCTTGACTCGCTGCACGTGGCTATAGTACGATTGAGTAACGAGAGAACGACAATCATATACTGCAGCAGGCCAGTCGCACTTCAGCCGAGGCAAAAATGTTCAGCCAAGTTGATATTCGACTGCTGCTCGTGCTGGTTTCAGGGTACTGTAGAATGTGCTGAACCAAAGCTTGAATTGCTCAGATGTAAGACAGCTCGCTATACTCACCTTGCCTATCTAGGTAAGGTTCTGTTGGGCTCGTGTGACTCAGAGCTCACTGTGTCCTTTTCTGCAGAGTAGAGAAGAGTAATCTGGCTTCATTGCTATACTGGCATGCAGTTGTTTGTCATTGCGTCTCGCCGAGATTCATATAGATTGTCAAATCGACTTGCGTCTCGCAAAAGCAGTGAGGACTGTAGGAAGTGCACGAGGGCGCTCAATTTCGTTACTGTAGCATACCAATGTCATGCTCGAGCTAATTGTCAGCTTTTGTCTCGGAAGTGCAGCACTCTGGAGGAGGCTGCCATGCTGGTCCCCTTGACCATTTATTCTGCACGTGCTGCACCAGGGATCTTGTTTTCTGCCAATGGCAGAACGGTGTTCTGGACGTGTTTTGGTCGTATTCAGATTGTGGCAAGTCTTCTCGCTTTCTGGGCATCTGAATCCAGATGCAAATTACGAATCAGCCAAGACCAGGCACTACAGCAAAGCCACATAGCCACAGTTGAGCCTGAACATTGGCAAACTATCTTTGCCTGGCTAGACTTCGATGTGCGTAGCCCAGATTTAAGGGCCAACTGACAAATGGTGTCTCACACATACCTGTCGACGTGAGGTCGAGCGGAGCAATGGAAAAAACACTACAGTACAGTACAGTACAGTACAGCACAGTGCTGTTTGAATTTGCTCATGTCATGTAATGTACTGGATCGCCAGGAACACCTGTGCGGTGACCCTTTGGCGGACTACAGAGGGCCTGGCACTGCTGTACTGTCTAATACACTGCAGTCTGCGCCTCGTAAAAGTGCCGCTTTTCATCTGGCCTACTGTACTGTGCAATGCCGCCTTCTGTTCAACGATATACTGTAAGCTTCGCAATTTCCGTGAATCAGCTGCGCAACAGCAGGTCTCTCTGCATGTGTGCAGTACTGTACTGTATTGAACTGTACTTTACTGTACACCACTGAGTCAGCGACGCAAATATTTACAGCGTTTGCAAGACTACACAGTAGAAGCTGTCTTGGTGTAGGCAAACCTTCTTGTAGACGTTTCTTCCTTGTTTGCAGTACTGTGCTGTACATTGTAACCCGAGAGCGTACCGTGACAGCGTGACTTATGGTTCGGGCCCTGTTGAGAGCTTGAGACTCCATGGAATCACCAAAAAGTGACTCAAAGCACCGTTACGGAGTGTCTGAGCAGGATGTGCCGTAAAGAATCTACTGTACAATACTGCTGCTTTGGTTTATTGCGCTGTGTTCTGACTGCTTGAGCCTCTCAGTCGACCGCATCACATCATGCGGTTCGCTACTGTACTGTATGGTACAATACTGTATACAGTAACGCAGCTCAACAGCTTGCATACCGTACTGAACAGTACACGGGCCTTGAAGCTGAGATACACCGTACCGTACTGTACATTATCGTACAATAAACAGCACAGTGCAGTACTAACATCTACGCTGAAGCGCTCAATAGACGCGAGGTGGGAAAGCACGTCGTACGGTATGCTCTCTGTAGTCTGAGTCGTCCCTTGACAATGTCTGGAAGCATGCTCAACACGCACATCTATTCGAAAAGCACCCAGATCTGCCCTGGCCGCGATCGCCCATTGTACGGTACTGGACATTTGGGTTTTCGGTCCAGGTACTGCACAATTTTGCCCGAGGACGGCGCTCCATGTTCCCGAGGCTGCTCGTGATGTATTCCAGTTGTCCACCCGACCATCGCATGGAGCCTCATAAGTCTATTTCCGTAGCAATGAGCTTGGGACCAGTCCGCTGAACGAGCCGATACGACGGAGGTTGTTGCTGTGAGGAAGAAGGCCTCTCCGGCCGGAAAGTCGTCCGCCGTCCAGCTCGTCACCCCGGCGGGACCTTATGGCCACCGCGATGCCGCTGTGCAAGAAATGACGTCGCTACATGAGTGTGCTTGGTACAGGTAAACGTGGCTTCCGAGTGTGCTTGCTACTGTACAGGTAGACGTGAGCCATGTCCGACACTTTAGTGTTACATGACCGCCCTGTTGTGTTCCCGCGCTACCTTCACATGGTCTGACGATCGAGAGCCAGGATTCGCCCGATCAGGGCTTTATGCTCATTCGCAGCACGCTGGGCAGAGTGATGCCCTTCTTGAGTAGCTGTTGATAATGTAGCGCAACGTAAGCAGCGAGAGAAGCGTGCGACTCCAGCAGACTCTTAGTGCCTGGGCCGAGGATCGTCCACCCGGACGGAGGGCTGCCTCACATCGGTACCGTTTCGTTGAACAAGCTTTCGAAGTCTTGCCGCAAGCGATGCACCGAGCAAGATGAGATAGACGGTAGCGACCTCTCCGTCCTCAGATCGCAGCCTGCGATGTTGCAGGCAACGATGGGATTGGTGCTATGATTAAAGCAAAGCTAGGGGAGGTTGCCGGCAACCTTTGTACGGGTGTCCGCCCGGAACCGGTAGCGGGATATCCTTACGATTGAGAAACCCACAGCTGCTACTTAGGTCATTGGGCATCGGACCTACTGAGGCAAATGCGTGTGGGACGTCTGCGGCCAGACTTACGAATCTGTCAAGCGGTTCAAGGGAACCCCTCTCTTTCCCAGTCCCCTGTCGCTGAGCAAGCGTGCGTGCACACGATCTAAGCAACTGCAAGTGCATGTCGACAGGCCACTCCGATCGCAGGCGACATAAACAGGACCATTTGATGCTTGTGGGGTCCCTCGAGATGCATTCCACGTGTCCGCTACACCGGTCCTGCAGCCCGTCTATGTGCCTCTTGTAGCCCTCTTCCAGCTGCAGAAGATAGAAAGGGAAGTTTCTTACTGGCCATCTTCTTGTGAACTCCCACTTGCACTCGATAGTCAGATGGTGAACGGCGGGGAGAATCGTTCCCCTGGTTGAGGACGCGCAATGGATACGGATCGCTTGCGTCTTGACGCTTCTGCGCGACCCGGGTGCTCAAGAAAGCTATGGTGATGGCCCGGTCCGGGCACCATCGTTAGCGATAGCTTCCCCTTGCGCACCCAGGGTCAGAGCTTCCGAGCTCCAATCTGGTAACATCTTGGGAATAAGGGTAACTGACCTGCCCCCGAACGGCTGTCTTTGGTCATTTCTCCAGACGCCATCAAGGCTGCGTTGCAGGTTTGACATCGTCACAATCCACCAGGACGCTCGTAAGGAACCGTCAAGGTGTCGGAGACTAGCGTCACAATTCAGATCAGATGCGAGGTTATCTCAAGCTCTCGCTTGCCGACAGTGTGAGCCAGTGAGCTGGAGATGCACAAGGTCAGTGCAAATCAATACCATTGTCACTGACAGAAACGAACGGGCTTTCTCGCTTTCTTGTTCAGAGAAAGCAGGAGGCAGCAGCATGAGACAGGCCCAGATGTACGCCATCAGTGAGCGGCAAAGGGTTATTCACGCAAGAAGCAGGCGCGGCAAGGTGCAGCGGCGTTTTTGGGTGACACATCTCTCCGGTGACGACGCGCGGAATGAGGGTTCAGAGTAAGACGTGTTGGGTAGGAGCAACAGAAAGCATGTATTGAAGATTGAAGAAGGGACAGCATCTTACAGAATCCCTTGAGAGTAGCTGTAAGGGAGAGTAGTGACTTGGTGTTAGACACAAGACAGCAACAAGCTCGCCATTGTCAGCACTTACTATTGGAAGCTGTCGTAAAGCCTGGTATAAGAACTCGCGCAGCTGGCTAGGACGAGGCGATCAACAAAGTCGTCGACTTGGGAGGCCGACAGAGCGAGCGCGAAACGATCACGCAGATTGGAAGCGGTAAAGTCGCCTAGGGCGAAACATGGTAGCTTCGAGTCTGCAGGTATTGACATTTGTCACGGTATCAGCATGAGGTACGCGAAGTTGGAGCAACACAACCCACCCACCTTTTTGCATGAGCTCGACAATCATGATGATCCTCTCGGCATGCTTCCGAACATCTTTGAACCCTTGTCGCATCAATTGCTTGAACTCGTCAAACTTGGCTGAGTCGATGCCTCCAAGAATATCTATGTACTCTTGAGTCAATTTGAAAGGTGCAGCCTCGAAGCCAACACCTCCTGGAGAGATGCCCAGCATGAACCCAAAGTCGATGTCTGCAGGTGCATGGCATGTAAGCTGCGTCAGTAAGCTGCGTCTCCTTTTCGTTCTGACTGACGACGTACGTATGATGCGCCCATCACTGGACAAGAGTATGTTGCCGTTGTGACGATCTTTGATCTGTAGCAGATACGATATGATCGAGTAACCTGCCAATGACTCGAGGAACCTGTCTCTCGCTCGGCCGAATTTGGCGGAAGAAGGATCCCCGTAAGTCTGCGGAGTGAGCGATTGGAGAGAAGGTAAGTTTGAGCTATACATTTGTGCCTCCTCCTACGACTGCACATACATTGACGAAGTGATCGAAGATGCTGTAGGTTGCGATTTTCCCGCCTTCATCGCCGCTGTCTCGCTGCGTCCTAGCATATGCCTCTTTTTTGATCGAGTGCACGCTGATAGCGTCCGTAATAGTCTCCATGAGACCCGAATTCTCACTTGTAACAAGAATTCTGAAGTACTTGACCCAAATGCGAGACTTGCAGTCTTGCCAAATCCGGCCAAACTCATTGATCAGCTGGACTGCCAGCTGCTCCTGCCGGAGGTCAGCTCCAGTCTTAACGATGACGCTGAAGACATCCCACGAGGGCAGGTGGCCGTAAGGAGAGCTTGCTCGTATGCGAGCTTTCTTGGCCGCCCAAGTCTCCTTGAACATGGCAGCGGAAGGGTCGTCCTTGTTGACAGCCTTCAGGACGGTTGCTTCATCTTCCACTCCAGCAGCCGGACGCTTATTGCCACCGACTTTGCGACCTCCGGATTTCATGCGCTCCATTCTTTCCTCTTCTAGCATCATCATCTCTTGCATGATCCGTTTTCTGATAGCTTCTGTGTCAGTATTTATCAGGCGAGAAGGACCAGCAGAGGAGGCCATTGATGACGACCCTCCTAAAGAAGGTGCAACCGGGACTTGCGATGGGACAGAGCTCCCTGAGCCCCCCAGTGCTACTTTGACACCAGCTGAGCCCTGCCCTACCTCACTCTTCGTTGCTGCAGCCGTAGTGCCTGGTACGGGTGTAGCCCAGCTTGTACCGATGATCCAGCTACTCCAACCGCCCTGAGCGGTGGCGCTCACATGTGGGTTGTGCGTGACAGCTGGCTGAGCCGAGGCATTCGTAGACTGGTTGAGTTGAGCCAGCATTATGGCTGCCGTGCGCATCCTCTCCGAATACTCGTCCAAGGAGAAGTTTTTCCTCTTCGCAGCGACCGAGGCAGCAGCCGCTGTAGCAGAAGATGGCCGGCGCGGGCGAGTGTGATCGTCAGAGCCGGCGGCAGCATTAGTACTATTTACGCCTGCAGAGTTAGCTTCCGTCCAAGCAGCTGCATCATGATGTCGGTTCATCGCGGCTGCCAGCTCGTCGCCATCTTCTTCTTCAATCTGCCGCTCTTCTCCGAATGCTGCGAGGTCCGACCCGAAAGCCTGTTCCGTCAGATCCACCTCTTCGTCTCCATTACTGCTATACAAGCCAAGCTGAGGGGAGGACGACCGTGAGGGTAGATCGGGACGGCTAACTTGCAGGTCATTGCTGGCCGCGACGTGACCGTCCTTTCCTACATCCGTAGCTTCATTTCTCGTGCTGCCGGTGATTGCGGGGAGATCGCTATCAGCTGCCAAATCATCTCTTCCAGAAACACCCGCAGTTCCGTGTGTGGTGTCTGTGTCTCTACGATGCAAAGCCTCTCTACTTGCAGCGTCCACGTCCGCACCGAAAGCTCTACTCAGCGCAAACTTTCGACGCCGGAGATCCTCGGCCACGACCAGTTTCTTGAGGCTCTCTCGGTTTGATCTACGCTCGGGGTCAAAGTCAAGATCGTTCTGCAGTATCTCAACGTGCAAGAGGTATGGTGCACGATCAGCAGAATTGAGGACCACTGCCTCCGATGGATTAATCCGGACCACGCGATGGTGCTTGATCCGCCTGGTTGATGATGGCGTCTGGGCCTGCACTTGAGCGACGCTGACCAGGGGGTCTCTGCCCTCCTTCTCTGTACCAGGAACGACGTGAGATCCCTCGATCGCATTCTCCGAATCTTTTCCGGCGCCAGCTTCTGAAATGGCAGCACACCAGAGTGGAAAGCAGACTTCTGCGGGCAGTCGATGGTTCAGAGCTGTGAGTTCGGCTCGAAGGGCCGAGAGACGAGCAGGTTTGGGCAACAATAGCAGTCGTGAGGATATGTCCTGCAGACTGAGCAGGAATTCCGTTTGTGTCCGGCAGTAATTGCTGCGCAGCAGTCTGCGCCTAGCCTCTGAGTCATACTGGGAGAGTACCGCATCTACAGGTGTAGCAGCACCATCCTCCAGGTTGAGTGCGGAGGAAAAGAGAGAGACACTTCGCCTTGCTGAGCTCAGGTCCGGTACAGACTTTGAGCTGTTGGCTCGGTGTTGATCTTGGTGTTGACTGCTTGCTGAATGACGTTGAGGCGCACCCGAGGTCGCGCTAGCTGTGAGAACGCTTGTGCTAGCCACGTGCGGCTGTCGGGCAGCCGGACGCTTGGCTGCTCTCTGGGGATGCCAAGGACGAAGTCCATCTGGGTATTGAGTCGTTTGCTGAGACGAGGGCTTTTTGTTTACAAAGGCGCTTGTGAGGCCAGAGCCAAGAGAATCGTTAATTGCTGCTGTCGCCTTGCCTCTCAAACCATTCCAGGTTGCAGAGATGTTAGCCAGCGATTGCTCCACAGGACTAGCTGTAGACGAAGGCTCTCCTTGACCGGGCATTCTGGTGCTAGCCGTCTTCGACATGCCTGGGTTCTGGACTGTGGATGTCCGGCGTTGCGAAGGCGCCGTCTGACCTGTGGCCTCTGCAGATACGGAGCGCGGAGCAGGAAGAGGTGAATCACCTTCATCCTCGCTGCTCAGACCAGCGTCGTCATCTGATGCCTGCACTCCATCATCGGAGTCAGCATCCTCTTCTGATTGGATCCTCTCCACGCCTGTCCCAATGGCATCGAGATCGCCAACGCGGGGCTTCGCTCTGCCTTGCTCCACGGCGACTTGTCCACTGAACGGAGCAAGCAACGGCATCCCTGGTACACTGGCGAGGACAGTTCCCATACCCACCAAAGCACTCTTGGCATTGGAAGGCAGAATTTTGCTCTTAGCTCGCGCTAAAGAGGAGACTACCTTCTTGCTCCTGCTCCGGCTGCTGGATGACGGAAGAAGGAAGACACTAGCATCTGACAGCGGATCGTCGTACAGAATCCTTTGGCATTCGTTGTACACCCTTTTGCAGACCCCAAAGGATGGGGTGCGAGAATTACCGGAAAGATCGAAGAGTGCAGCTTGGAGATGCCACAATGTCTAGAGGCACGTCAGAGGGCATGTGAGAGGATCCGGAAGAGGTCAGCTCAAGGACGAAACCACCTGAGGGTCTCGCGCCACGCCGCATCTTACCAGAAGAGCCACATGCACAGACTCCTCGCATCGTTCGAGTATAAAGCATTCTAGAGCCCGAGATTCTGACGGCTTTGTGACCAGGAGATGACTATGGTCGATGGAACAGAGCACTTCCAGGATGAGCTGCGATACACAGGAGAAAACTCAGACGCCATTGTACCACTTACCAGAGTTGAGGCCAGTAAAACTCGACTTCCTCTGGCGGAAACGAAGTTCTCAGTCTGTAGACCAAGTAATATGTGATGCCGATGTTGTCGGAATATGTCTTCAAGCTATATGCACGAAACCAAGCCAAGGACAGAACACGGTGGGCGAGAGCGGCGAATGTCAGCAGCTGCCAGCGACAGTGCGAACATGTTGCCTGCACTAGCTTTTCCACTCACTATGACAGTGCTAGGTGCGGAGAGAAGTAGTCCGAATCGAAGAGACGGAGTAATAGGCTAGCCATCCTGATGTATGACTATGTTGGGACCGGAGCACAGCTCCTCCCCGTCGTTGGGCAGGCAACGCTCAATTATGTCGTCGGTCACGCCAACTTTCCTGGAAGAGACACACGCCCGAGACGAGACCAATGTTGGGCCCAGTGGACCAGAGGAAGAGGTCGAGACAAGCTGTGAACGTAGTATGGGCCAAGGTAGGCGGGCGGACAATGCGTCTCCTGTGACTTGGACCTAGTGGTATGTGCGGGACCGCCAAAGCGCGCGGGGGGCGACTGGAGCGAGCGCCCTTCCGAGGCAATATTCCCACTCACTCCTTCTGAATCCATCTCATACCCTACCATCATACAGAGCTCCTCTCATACCCACCGCCATTCTTCTGGCGTCCCTCAGTCCTCGGCCTTCGCCAGGACCACTTCTCCATCTCATCAGCGAGCGAGGTAGCCTCTCCCAGGCAGAGGTCGCCTAAAGCATGGCTGCGTCCGGCGAGGCGAGCGGCAGCGCGTCTAATGCTTCCGCTGCCACACCATCCGCAACCTCGACGGGTGCTACCACAGCCGCACAAGCCGGCGCCCCTGCTGCCAGCTCTTCTCGACCTTCCTTTCCCAAGCTGGAGGAGTTGGCGGCTAGAATTGTAGACACAAGTTCCGGTGCGTAGCGTGAAGCATGTCGCTGTACCGAAGACTGGCTCACCGACTCTATCCTTCGTGCTTGCGGGTCTGCTCGCCTTACCTTCTGTCTACGACCGCACCTCCACAGATCTCACGAGACGGTACACCGCTGCGCAAGAGCTTCGCGAGAGTGCTGAAGCGTTTCAGAACCAGGACTTTGTGGCCTACATCAAAGCCCTTGTCAGCACCTTTCTCAAAACCTTTGAGACAACTCAACCGAGCTTCCGTTCAGACGCCCCCGAGCATGTAAGTACGAGCGTGGCACTTGCACTTTCTTTGCATACTGATTTGCGTCTGTACCCTTTTTCGTCACTTCAGCGGTTACGCAATGTCCTGCTCGAGACGTTGCGGAGGCTCCCTGCCTTCGAGCCCATGCGTAGGTTCGCCAAGCAATTAGTTCCGGTCCTGCTTCAGATCTTGAAAGAGGACAACGAAGATAATGGGGAGCTGACCATGAAGATCTTGTCCGAGATGCTGCGATCTTGCAAGGACGAATGTGAAGAATTTGCCTTGCCATTCTTCGAGCAGATCAAGACGTTCTTTGTTGGCATGCCAGCTACAGTGGATACCTTCTTTGGCTCGGGAGGAAATACCGTTCTAGCTAATACAGCAACCGTGAGTTGCTCTCCCACTCGGCAAGACTGAAACATAACATTCTTCCCATCTGACCTGCATCTTCTCTACTCCTTGACGCATCAGCATCCCTCCTCGTCCGACTCTCCTGCCACTTCAGCCTCCTCCCCTGCAGATGGCTCTACTTCACAATCCGCCGAGGCCTCGTCGCTCGGCGGAGGCGCCTCAGCCTCCTCGAGCACAGCTCCAAAGTCGCTCTCCCGCACATCTGCTGGTTTCAGAGTCTTAGCAGACTGCCCTATCGCTGTGGTCTTAGTCTTGCAGACCTACCAGCATCTCATCAAACCCGCCTTGAACGCTTTCATACCGTTCATCTTTGATGGCTGCCTACTGCTGCAAGCACGACCTCAACGCGAGGCTCACGAAGCAGCCCAAGCGCGCGGAGAGATCTTTGTTGGTGTGGCCCCGAACATCAAAAATCGGACTGCCTACGCCGAGATGATTCACGCCCAGATCAAGACCATGAGCTTTCTCGCGTATGTCATCAAGAGCGGGCTACCGGCGATCAAGGACTATGCTCCGATACTTCCTGGAGTCAGCGTCCGCCTACTCGAAGATTGCCCACCTGAAGCTGCAGGGGGACGCAAGGAGCTTCTCGTGGCTGTAAGACATATCCTGGGCACAGAGCTAAGAAGCCATTTTGCAGGTCAAATCGATACCCTGCTCGACGATCGTGTCTTGCTTGGCACCGGCGTCACGTCTCGAGAGATGCACCGACCTCTTGCGATCAGTATGCTGGCTGATCTGATCCACCACTCTCGAGCCGAGCTATCGGCCGCTCAGCTGGCCCGGATCGTTCATGTTCATGGCAAAGTGCTCCACGATTCGACCCTTGCTCCGGCAATCCAGACGATGTGCGCCAAGCTTTTGCTTAATCTTGTGGAGGCAATTATCACCAATGACCCCGATGGCGCCAATCAGTTGCTTCGACAGATTCTAGATGCCTTCATCGAAAAGATGAGGAACCTGCCTCGCTTCAAGGAGGACTGGGAAGTCAACCGCAAGAGAAGGGAAGCTCAGGCGAAGGGCGAGACGATCGAAAGAGCCAATGTGGTGACGATCGAGAGAAGCCGACCGATACAGGGAGGGCACATGCTCTATGAGCATCGAGACAGCGATGTGCTGAAGGGTAAGTATTACTTGCGGCAGGGACATTCATATGTGCAGCTCATCTCAATAATCCTCCCGCCTGGACTGCAGATGTTCTTTTCTTGTTGCGGAATCTCTTCACCGGCTTCAAGACACTCCTGGCTCTCCTCAAGCGTCGCGGGGCTCCGGAACCTGACGCCGATACTTTCGGAGTCTTGTTCTGTGCCGGGGTCGACTGCTGGTCGATGATCGATCATCGGGAACCTGCTCAGGAGAAGGAGATGATGGATCTTTTCATTCCAATTTTCTACGATCTGTCCCCGCAGACATTTCACGAAGTCTTCACAACGAACTTGGCATTCTTGTACGATCGGATGCTCACAAACAACTCGCTCATGGGTGTGCCTCAAAACCTGCTCTCCATGAGCAGCACTTCGCGACGCTTCGTCGGCATTGTCTTGCGGTTTCTAGCTGATCGCCTCGATGATCTTGGAGATGCCGATCGAAAAAATGCAACGGTCACACTGCGACTTTTCAAACTTGCTTTCATGGCGGTCACGATCTATCCCGAGGAAAATGAATCGATGCTACAACCGCACCTTGGCTACTTCATCATGCATTCCATGAAGCTCGCTGCCAAAGCGACGGAGCCCTCCAACTATTTTCTGTTGCTCAGGGCTCTCTTCAGGAGTATCGGAGGGGGCAAATTCGAGCTGCTCTACAAAGATGTATTGCCACTTCTGCCGGTGATGCTTGAGCAGCTTCATACGTTCCTCGATGCCGCTGAGTCGCCCCAGCAGGAGACCTTTGTTGACCTGTGTCTGACGGTTCCCGTTCGTCTCAGTGCGCTGTTGCCATATCTTGGCTATCTCATGAAGCCACTCGTACTTGCTCTTCGTTCATCCGGGGATCTGCTTTCGCAAGGCCTCAGAACGCTGGAACTGTGCATCGACAACCTGACTCAGGAATTCCTGGATCCCATCATGGCCCCTTATCAGGTAGACATTATGAAAGCATTGTGGGAGCATCTTCAGCCTCTGCCTCATCCTCATGCTCACTCACATACAACTATGAGAATTCTCGGTAAGATGGGCGGGCGAAATCGCAGGATCTTACAGCAGCCTCCGACGATCAATTGGCAGAGTCAACGGGATACTGGGCATTTCACCGTAAACTTTGGTACTGGTCGGAGTCAGTCGATGAAGCTGAAGCCGATCATGGAGTTGGCTCTTGCGAACGTTCGCAGAGGGGACCCGTTCTACCGTAAGCATTCATGGGAACTTCTGCGCCACGCTGCTGCCCTTTACTCGGACGGCTCTCTTACACATGGCCAAGCGCAGATCGAGGCGGCCTTCGAGAAGGTCGTTCACGGCATCTTTGAGGCAACGAGGACAGACGATTTGGCAGAGCAAGCCAGGCCCTACGTCATCGAACTCTCGGTACATGTCTTCAGCCTCGAAATGAAGCGATTCCCAGAGGAACCGACCTCACGGGATCTGCCAGCAGCTGGGCTTGCCCCTTTGACCTCCGCATTCCTTGGTGGTATTGTAGAGACACTGTCAAGCATCGCAAACGAGGCACCCGACCTTGCTGCCCACACTGAGCTGATCCTCGATATCCTCAAGTCTACCAAGGCCACCTGCCGACACCCTGCAAAGGCGCTTGCAGCAGCCGAGAATGACAGCGG
Organism: Microstroma glucosiphilum; assembly: GCF_003144135.1. Lineage (NCBI taxonomy): Eukaryota > Fungi > Basidiomycota > Exobasidiomycetes > Microstromatales > Microstromataceae > Microstroma > Microstroma glucosiphilum. The sequence continues at coordinate 195,597 of NW_020289927.1, read as the reverse complement.
TACAAGGAACGATCCGTCTCGATCTCGGGAGCATCCTACGCTCTGGCTGTTCATTATCAAGCGCTTGAGCAGTAAGCTTTGCGGTCTTTGCTACGACAAGCTTTGGGCCCGCAAGACTGGTGCGTGGACAGCGCTTGATGCTATCATACGCCGAGCTGAAGTACCCATTGCATGGTTGCGAGATACACAATTGGAGATTGTGCGAGCGCTGGTGTTCATGCTCAAAGATATGCCGACGGATCCTCCGCGTAATGCAGAGGCCGTAGGCGCAACATTGCTCCATGTCTTAGAGCTTGCCAATACACCTCCAGAGGGCATCGAAGCTGCCGACGAAGACGAGCGCAGCCAATGGGACAGACAAAGGGAGAATTCTCAGACATTGCTAATTGGTGCTCTCGTCGGCGAGCTCGCAAGCTCCAACAGCATGGTGCGATCAGTCACGCGGGAAGCTTTCCGTCTCTTGGCAAAGATGAGGGGCCAAGGTGTCACCGCACTTCTCGCGCCTGTCAAAGATCGCTTGCTCGGACCGATCTTTGGTAAACCACTACGAGCCCTGCCCTTCGGCATGCAGATCGGCCATATAGACGCCATCACATTTTGCCTGGAGCTGGATCCGCCCTTACCAGCATTCAACGAAGAGCTGTTCCGCGTCCTGACGGAAGCCTGCGCTCTTGCCGATGCAGACGACGCCGCACTAGTCGGACGAGCTCAGCACTACAAAAACACTGTCGCGGTAACCAATTTACGTGTGGTCGCCATCCGCCTGCTAGCGTCTGCCATGAATCGCCCGGAATTTCAGGGACCGAAACATCAAGATCAGAGGTTACGCATCATCTCTATGTACTTCAAGAGCCTTTACTCGCGCTCCGAAGCAGTTGTAGACGTTGCTTACAGTAGCCTCGAAGAGACTTTGCAGGATCAGACCAAACTGCCCAAGGATGTGCTACGGTCCGGCCTCACACCAATTCTTCAGACACTCGCTGATTCTTCCAAGCTGACGGTTGTAGGCTTGGACGGTCTGGCAAGGCTATTGAAGCTTCTCACAACATACTTCAAGGTCGAAATCGGAGGCAAGCTCCTGAGCCACATGCAAGCTATTTCGCATGCGCCAATGCTTGAGAGGGCAAGTGCTGGGGACCTTCAAGGCCCCCAGTACGCTGATGCGCATCATCTGCTCCACTCCAAGCTACCGCGTGATAGCGATGTCATTGAGACGCTGTGTGCAATAGTACGAGTCTTCCCGCTGCTTCCACCAGCGGCCGTCCAATTCATGGAACAGCTCGTCAATACCGTCATACACATTGAGACCACTCTCCGCCGCTGTGGTCCCACTCCCTTCACTAAACCACTAGCTACGTTCTTAGACAAATATCCAGAGGCTACGTGCGACTACTTTGCAACACGGCTTGAAGATCAACGACATGCAAGATGCTTGCGACTGGCTATCGCATCGACCGAGTCGACACATCTACGGGCAAAGCTCTCTGAGCGACGCGGAGAGATCATTGTTCCTCTCTTGGCTCGACAGGATCGACCTCAGCTCATCTGTGTAGGTCTTGAGCTCATCAAAGCCTTCGGCGTTCAAGAGCCTGACTGGTTGATCAAGCACGATGACGTCTTTGAGGCTATACGAGGGCTGTGGAGAGATTCGGCTTGTCAAAAGCGAAGGCGAGAAGAAGCCAATGCGGGTCCACACTGCGAGTCTTCTCTCCTGCTTGAACTCTACAAGGCTTACCTGTCAAGAAAAGATCATCTCGAAGCCTACTTCGAGCTACTGGATGCATTTACTTTCCACAGCTGTCTGGATATGACCCCCACTCTTCGCTTCTGCTATGATAGGGTCGCTCTCAATGGCTCCGTTGCGCTCAAAAGACAAGTGATTACGAAATGGATCGAAGTTCTCGAGAATCAAAACGTCGGCCAGAATTACAAGACGCAGGTGCTTCGCGTTCTTGTCAATCCTGTTCTCCAGGCTGCGCCCAGACCAAATGATGCAGAAGACAAAAAAGCTGCCGCCAAAAAGGGCAACAAAAGTGAAGATACGGCAGAGGATACCGTGATGGCCGATGCAACGACGTCAGATGCCTCCGATGAGAGCGTCAGCACCCCACTGTTCGACAGTGATCTTTTTTATTCTGTCCTGAATCGCGTCTGGAAACCCTTCCAGTCTAAGATCGGTTTGCAGCTCTGCTCGGACGATGGTCATCGAGTCGAATTGCTGCACGCTTCAACGATGACTCTGGAGCATTGCTCGCACCTCCTCACGTCGGCTGGAGGTCCTCGTCGAGAGACGATCAAATTCGGCTGGGCACATATGCCTTCAGAGGATGTGACGGTGAAAAATGCAGCGTATATCTTCATTGCCCGCTTCCTCGAGTACTGCGAATCTCCCATGAAGATCATCGGTCAGATTTACACCGGAATGTTGCGAACTGAGAAGGCGGAAGGTCGCAACCTGCTCCGCAGGGCATTGGATATCCTCGTTCCAGCTTTGCCCAAGCGCGTGCCAGCACCTAGCGATGGTGGGCTACCCTGGTGGATCCGTTGGACGAAGCAACTCTTGGTGACCGAAGGTCATACGGCTGCCGTTGTGCTCAACATCATGAACCTTCTCGTGCGGCACGCAGATCTGTTCTATCCCTATCGAGAAGCCTTCGTGCCTCAGATGGCTAGCAGCTTGGCCAAGTTCGGATCAGGTCAGTCCGTGGAACAGAAGCTGCTCGCCATTGACGTTGTTGACCTCATTGTTCGATGGGAGAAAAAGAGGAATGGAATAGCCGAAGAAGGGAGCGAATCTGGCGTTGGCGACCCTAAAGCCAAAGAAGCAACCGACAAGACCACTCAGGATGGACAAGATTCCGAGGTCGCTGATTCCAAGGTCTCGACAAGAAAGAGGACGAACGAAGCAGCTGAAGGGCAGACAACCGACCGCCAGAAGAGGACACGTCTCGATCAGAAAGGCAATGCCGCAACACCATCGGTCACTCCGGCTGCTGGTCTTGTAGATGAGCACGCCTACTCTGTGCCGAAGAATGTCCGCGAAACTTTGGTCAATTTCCTACTTCGCTCTATTTGCTTCTCGACCGAGTCAATGACTCGTGGCTCAGTGGGCAGAGCTTTTATGACTTATCGAGAAATTGCCGCGATGGGATTCTGGAACATCTGTGATATCAAGCTCAACGTCTTCCAGCGACCCCTCATGGCAGCTGACTTGAACGATATTGAACCGTTCAGCAGCGGCTTCAACATCGTCTGCAACTCGCTTCAGGCTCTACGTGTCATTTGCAAGGACAAGTCCGACGCTTGGTTCGCGGCTCATGCGCCTCAACTGTGCAAGCTCTTGGAGAAGAGTGTGAGGATGAGCCAGCCGATCGTGGTTGAGTTGACGCGTACTATTCTCGAGAGAGTCTTCGAGGCTGTGCCCGACATCCGGCCAGAAGACAGGGATGCAGATGGTGAAGAGGACGACGACGTTTCAGTCAGCGGCGCCTCACGTGCCGGCCCCCCAGCAAAGTCGGTTGCTGCTGAGTCCAAATCGACGCAGCATGACCCTGAAGAAGTTCCTGGCCTCGTACGGGCTTTCGGTGACAAGGCTATCAGCGATGGCTTCAACGAATGGAGAAACCCTTTCGCGTCCTTCGTGGTCCTTGGCGCCTGGGCCAAATCAAAGCCAGAGAGGATCGACGCTTATTTGGGTCCTCTTATCAAAGCTTTGTCTCGCTCAACCAGGGAACATCTGGCTCAACAACCCTCCGCGAAGCCTTACAACGTTGATGGAACGATCAAACTTCTCTTGATGTCATTGGATCTGACCAAGACCCGTATCTCGCACCTAGGCGAGCAGCGACGATGGTGGCTGAGCGCTGCTGTTCAGCTCGGTGAGAAGTCTTCGAGCATCGAAGTATGTCGCTTCCTACTGGGAGCGCTATCGAAGTGGGTGCTAGATGGCCAGGAGGCTTTCCCCACCGTCAAAGAAAAGGCAGGTCTACTTGTCAAGATGATCACATTCGAGAATCGGGACGACGATGAGCTGCTTCGGGAGTATCTTGATTTGATCTACAAGATCTATACATCGCCGCAATTAGCTCGCACCGAGCTGACGGTCAAGCTTGAGCCAGCCTTTCTACTCGGATGCCGTCACCGAGATCCAGTCTTGCGCCAGAAATTCATCGATATCTTCGACAAGACGCTCACCAAAGCTGTCCCGGGCCGAATGCAATATCTCTTGGGGCAGCAGAGCTGGGAGCATCTCGCTGAGTATTTCTGGATCACACAGGTGCTTGACCTCCTTCTGGGCTCAATTGAGGGAGACCGTCCATTCGTTCCAGGCGCAAGCGCAATCTCTACGAAACATCAGACCTCATTTGTTCGGAACATGCGTGGTCTTACCGTGGGGCCCTTCATCACATCGCTCCGAGCGCTGTTGTACGCATCACGACAAGGCACTCATGACATTTTTGTCGACTTCTTCAAGGCTGCATGGGCTGCTCTTCCGCGCAAACATCAGCTCGATGTCACGAAGGCTCTCATTGGCATCTTGACTCGCGAGTATCATCTCCGTCAGGTCACCAGACGGCCCAATGTCGTACAGACACTCCTGGATGGCGCGCAGGCGTGTCAGCCGCAACCAGAGTTGCCCCCGCACGTGGTCAAGTATCTGGGCAAGACCTTTAAAGCATGGCACACGTCAGTCGACTTGCTGCAGAATCTCATCAACACGCTGCCGAGGGAAGACGATTCAATCCGCGAAGCTACGCAAGACGCTCAGGCCGAAATGTTCGCTGAGTTGGCCGAAGACGACTGCTTCTATGGTCTTTGGCGTCGTCGCTGCGTGTACGTGGAGACCAATTCTGCTATTGCGTGTGAGCAGTCAGGCATGTGGGCAAAGGCGCAGATCGCCTACGAGAACGCCCAGATGCGAGCCCGAACTGGTGTCTTGACTTTCACAGAGGCTGAATACAGCCTTTGGGAAGATCACTGGGTGATCTGTGCGCAGAAGCTGCAGCAGTGGGAGATCCTCACTGATCTAGCCAAACTCGAGGGAAACAATGACCTCCTTCTGGAGTGTGCCTGGCGACTCAGTGACTGGGTGCAAGAGAAAGACTATCTTGAACAAGCCCTCGATAGTCTGTCTGCTGTGCCGACGCCTCGTCGACGGGTATTTGCCGCCTTCATGGCTCTCCTCAAGCAACAAGATCGTTCTAATCCGAGCGAATTTGGTACGATCTGCGATGAGGCCATTCAGCTTTCTCTGCGAAAGTGGCATTCGCTTCCTCGTACTGTCACACAAGCCCACGTCCCCTTGCTGCAGATCTTCCAGCAGTTCGTTGAGCTGCAGGAAGCTTCAACGATTTTCTCCAGCCTATCTCAGACCAATGCAACGAACATCGATCAGCGGTCCGCTGACCTGAAAACTCTAATGCAGACTTGGAGAGAGCGACTGCCGAACCTCTGGGACGACATCAATGCTTGGAGCGATCTTGTGGCATGGCGTCAGCATGTCTTTTCTGCTGTGAACAAGGCCTATCTTCCCCTCGTACCTCATCTGCAGCCACCCGGGGGCCAAGGCTCGAGCACCAATTCATATGCCTACAGAGGGTACCACGAGACTGCCTGGATCATCAATCGCTTCGCACATGTCGCCCGCAAGCATTACCTCAACGACGTCTGCATCAGCTCGCTCACCAAGATCTACACTCTACCGAACATTGAGATTCAAGAGGCTTTCTTGAAACTACGAGAGCAAGCAAAGTGCCACTACAAAAATTCGAACGAGCTCGCCCAAGGTCTAGAAGTCATCAACAACACCAACTTGATGTTCTTTGCTGCACCTCAGAAGGCCGAATTCTTCACGCTCAAGGGCATGTTCATGGAGAAGCTGGGCCTATCTGACGATGCAAATCATGCATTCGCAACAGCCATCCAGATGGACCTGAGTCTGGCCAAAGCCTGGGTCGAATGGGGCAGATACAATGAGAGGATGCTTCGTGAACAGCCAACAGCTGCCTTCTTTGCAGCGAGCGCTCTGAGTTGTTTCCTCCAAGCTGCCAGCCTCTTCAAGAACAGCAAGGTGCGCAAGATTCTGATTCGAGTACTTTGGCTTCTGAGCAATGAGAACTCGCAGGCTCCTGCCATATCAGCTTTCGAGAGCTTCCGCGGAGAGCATCCGACGTGGTACTGGGTCACATTCACGCCTCAACTTCTGACAGCTTTGTCTCAGAGAGAAGTCGTGGTAGCAAAGCGTATTTTGGTATCAATCGCCAAGAGCTATCCCCAAGCCCTGTACTTTGGGGTACGTACGACCCGCGAGGAGTACTCACTGTTGCGTCGCAATTTGGCCGTCCATCGCGCGCAGCAAGCTCGTCAACAACTAGCTCAAGCTCAAGCACAGGCTCAGGCACAAGCCCAAGCCCAAGCCCAAGCCCAAGCCCAAGCACAAGCGCAGCAGCAGCAGCAGCAGCAGCAGCAGCAGCAATCTCCACAGCCGTCGAAGGAGGTCGCCTCCAACGATGTAGCGCCCGCAAAAGCTGGCCAGACTGAGTCGGAAACCGCGAGCAAGCCGGAGACTGCTGGAGAGACTGAAAAGAACTCGGACACGCCTGCTGCTACGCCGCGCGAGGCAAACAATGGTAAGAGCGAGGATCTGCCGTCTTCCACCAACGCTAGCCAGAATGAAGGCCAGGATAAAGGGAAGGATGAATCCTCAACGCCCAAGAAGGAGGCATCGAACTCAGCACCGGAGGCCCCGAGCGGTCAGGGGCAGCCTTTCTCATCGCAGCAGCAGCCCGGTTCTGCCGCCTCTTCTGCTGCCAATGCGAATCAGTCTTCGCCACAAGGAAGTGCTCGGCAGGTGCCTGGCGCCACTAATGCAGCAGCTTCGCAGGCCTCACCTCCATCGAGTGACAGCAATGCACCCACTAGTGCGCCACAGCCTTGGGATCATGTTGACGTAGTCTACAATACTCTGAAGACTGCTTTCCCACTGCTGGCTTTGACGATGGAAAATATGGCCGAGCAATTGGTGCAGCGCTTCAAGGCCAGCCCAGAGGAAGATCTACACCGCCTCATGAACGCCTTGTTGAGCGAAGCGCTCCAGCAGTACGTTACACGAGCCACAATGGCGAAGGACGACGGCAAGCTGCCTGTCGCGACTCGTCAGAATCTGCAACGTTTCAGTGAGAACCTGGCTCGCAGTAATCTACGAGGTCCATTCGAGGAGGACTTCATCAAGCCTGACTTGACCTTGAGAGACTGCATTCAGCGCCTACAGCAGTGGCGGGACCGCTACGAGAGCGCTATTGACCGCCGGCCGACACGCAACCCGCTCGAGCATTGCAGTCACTACCTTGTTGAATTTCAGCACTTAAAGTTCGACGAGGTTGAAGTGCCAGGCCAATACCTTGGTCACGAGGACAACAACTCTGACTTTGTAAAGATCAGCCGATTCAGTAACAACTTCGAGGTTGCACGCGCTACTGGCAGCTGTACGCGTCGAGTTTCGATGCTGAGCAACAAGGGTCTCGTCCACTCCTTTGCCATTCAGCTCAATACTCCGCGACACTGCAGAAGAGAGGAGCGGACTATGCAGCTATTGCGTTGCCTCAATGGTATTCTGGAGAGGCGCATCGAAACTCGTAAACGTGGACTGGCGTTCCACGTGCCCGCTGCAATACCTTTGGCCACGCATGCGCGTCTGCTCGAGAGTGACGCCAGCTTCGTCAGTCTGCAGGACATCTATGAGGAGCATTGCAAGGACGTGGGGATGGGCAAGGACGAGCCCCTGATGCTCTGGGTTGAAAAGGTGAAATCTGCGTGGGATCCTACGAGAGGCCTGGTGGAGATGGCAAATCTGAGGATGGACCTTCTGGACGAGATCAGCGCCAAGATGGTGCCTGAAACGATCCTGTCGACTTACCTCACTCGAAGTATGGCGACTCCGGAGGACCTCTGGCTCATGCGCAAGCAGTTCACGCTTCAAACGGCTGCTGCCATGTTCCTCACCTACGTCTTCTTCATCTCGTCAAGAATGCCGAGCCGCATCCACATTTCGCGCTCTCGAGGTCATGTCTCGATGACAGACCTCCTACCCTCGTTCAACCCTCAGATGCCACAGCACAAGACTCCTGATGCGACACCCTTCCGACTCAGTCCAAACATGCAGCACTTCATCGGGCCCATTGGCGTCGAAGGCATTCTCACCTCTTCGATGATGGCCCTGGGTCGCTGTCTCTCTGAGCCAGAGGGCAAATTTGAGGATCTCTTGGGCATCTTTGTCAAGGATGACCTGCCGCGTGATGCACCTCTGCAGTTCATCACGAGGACCATCAGCGAGGTTGGCAAGCGAGCTAAGCTGCTCAGTGGTAATCATGGCCCGGCTGAGAGCTCGATTCCAGTCTGTCAAGTCGTATTGGATCTGATCAATAGCGCTACGTCACCAGGCAAGTTGGCTCTGCAGGACCCTTTGTGGGCGCCCTGGTTGTAGTTGGGTCAGGAGTGGCGATCAGTGGAAGGAGGAGGAGGCAGGGGCAGGCGATGAAGCAAAAGAAGGATTTGAAAAGAGAAATCGGGAGGCAGGCGGCATCGCACCTCACTCTGACGTCGTTTCCATATGCGTCATGATAGCTTTCTCCCTGTTTTGTTGTACACCAGATGCGTTGTTGCGAAACTATATGAATGAAGAAGTAATGTCCACCGTCCAGCACGTAATGTTCCTCATCATCGCCAGTCGTGGGATATATAAGTACAGGTGAACTCTGACCGGTGAGTACCGCGAGCACTAGGCCCTTCCCTTCTGCCGTGCTCGTTTGCTTTCCAGCTCGTGCCACTCTCCCTTTAGACTAGACAGTACACTGTAAGGACGGCGGGGCAAAGTTTGCACCGTGTGAGTAAAAGAAGACTCAAAGGTTGCATGAGAGAGTATTCGACTTTACTCACCTCGATGGGAGACGCGCCTTGGGCTTCTCCTTGACAAAGTAGTCCATTTGCAGCGCTTCGGCGGCGCTAACTCTCTTGCGCGGATCTAGAGTGAGGAGCGCTTCAGCTAGCTTCAGTGCTCCCGGTGTGAGGGTCCTGCAAGTGGGGCGACGCAGTACGTAAGAAGCAAGGGTGAGTGAACGTCGAGCGAGCACGCGCACAGAAGAGGAACTCACTTGGCGTACGTCTCAAAGAGCGAGAGACGTCTCCTTGAATGTTGCTGGTCCTGTGTCTCTTGGGCCTCCGCCGCATCTTGGACGGTCTCTTGCGGCTCATGAGGCCTCACCAATTCCCACCACGGCAAGCTCTCCATCCCCTTCCACCTCTCCTCAGTCAGTGGACCTACCAAGTCCGAGATAACCTGTAGCTGAGAGATCTCATCTGTGCCCTGAAAGATGGGCCTTCTGTTGAAGAGCTCGAGGAAGATACAGCCTGCTCCCCACATGTCTACCTCTGCGCCGTACTGCGTCGCTCCGAGGAGCAATTCGGGAGGGCGATACCACAGTGTGACGACGCGGTTGGTGTAGTCCCCCGTGCGACCCTTGGCGTAAAGTCGGGCAAGACCAAAGTCGGCTAGCTTGAGAAGGCCAGCATTATTCAGAAGTACATTCGATCCCTTGAGATCGCGATGCAGGACAGCCTTGTGGTGGAGGTAGCCCAGACCTTCGAGGAGCTGTGAAGCGAGAGACTTGAGGTGAGCCGGGGTGAAGTGGACCTTCGGGTGATTGAGCACTCCGTTCAGATCGTGCTCCATATACTCAAATACCATGTACACAGATCCTGTCAGAACAGACGACGGAACGGATATTGTCAGTCAAAATCAGTCCCCACAGATGAGTACCTATCCAACTCACCTCGAGCAGTCATAATCTCATGCAACCGCACGACATTCTGGTGCTTCAGAATCTGCAGCAGCTTGATTTCTCGCATTGCAGTGATGGGGAAGCCATCCTTCTCAGCCTCCATGCGGATCTTCTTCAGTGCCACCAGAACGTTTGTTCTCTCCGACTTGGCTTTGAAGACTTGGCCATAGGTGCCTTCGCCGACTTGGGCAATTCGAGTGTAGAGCTCGGACGGAAGAGCTCTGCGTGGCGGGCCGACTGCCAGATTGCTAGCTGCATCGACTTCGTCTGCCTCTTCTTCTTCTTCATCTGGCACAAGGTTGTCTGGTATCGCTTGCGGAGTGGCGGCTGCAGTGGTCACGACGGCGGAGGTTACTGAGCGATCATCTTGCGGGAGAAACGAGTTCGTGGGTGCGGCTTTCTCTTGACTTGACGAGTCTCCTGCGACGTGAGCTTGTTGGCTAGCGCTACTCGCTGTCGAGTGCGGCGTATCCCTGAACTGACCGTTCATAATGGGATTTGCATCCTGCTCCGACCGCTCGCCTTCGCCTTGAGCTTGCCCGGCGTTCTCACCGACTACGTCGCCCTTTCTCGAAAGCACCTTTCCCAGGGACGAGCGTCCCTTGTCCGCAGAATCACGATGAGCACTACTGTGCACCGGTGAAGGGCTGCGCGAAGGTGAGATCGGGGTACGCGACGTCTGAGACCACCGTCTACGGCGCGTTCTAGAATCTGAGGACACGACTCTATCCCTCTCACGGCTGCTTTCGAAGTGCTTGTCAGACTTGTGAGGTCTTTTGCGCGGTGGAGTCGCCTCGTTACGCTCTTTCTTGCGAGACGACGGCTTCGTATGGCGCTCATCGGCATGTGTATCGTGGTCATGATGTCTGGAAGCCCGCGACTCATCTCTCGAAGAACTTCTGCTATGCCCGGCCTCTGCGCTCCGTGATCTGCGATCTCGGCCACGGGCTTCGCTACGACCCGAATGCGCCTTCTGGAGACTGTCGCGCGATCGTTTCTTGTTGTTCTCCTTGGGCACTTCGACTTCCGGACTGACGGATCCGTACGCCAGCGCGTCTGCGGTGGCACTGGGAGGTGGAGGAGGACGGGCGTTTGAAGCTGCTGACCGACCCTGTGCGAACGTAGTCGCGCCAGACCTACCATAGCGCTCCATGCTGGCATTACGGTCGTCATTTCGCTTGTAATCGACTCCACTCCTGCCCGCAGGGCCCTCGTCTCTGGCAGAAGGGCGGACGTCTCTTCCGCTGGCGCTCCAACCACCTTCGTATCTGCTTCGGGGGTCGTGGCGCCTATCGTCTCTGGACTCATCGATCTCAAAATTACGAGGTCCACGTGGGGCCTGTGGTGGTGGGGCCCAGCGGCCCTCGAGTCTTTGCGAGAGTGGCTGTGAGCTGACGCTAGTTTGTGCCGGTCTGTCGTTGCTGGCTTCGAATCTCCGTTCGGCTCTTGGTCCGGTTGGGATACGAGCTGCTTCCTCTGGGGACAGCCTACCCGACTGGCCATTCCGCCAAGAGCGGGAAGGAGGCGATGCGCGGCGATCAGCATGACGTCGGCGAGCTTCGTTGTGACGATCTTCGACGTCACTTCGAGGCCCTGGTGCCGTCGAATCCCGGGCAGCCAGTCTGTGCTCCCTATGGTCCCTTGTCCCGACAACCTCTGGGCTTCTCGCGCTACTGGACTGTCGCTCGGTGTCATCTTGCCTGCTGTTCCGAGGTCGTACATCTGCTTCCGACGCTGAGTAGTCGTCGTCATATACTAACCCTCCTGCCAACTTGTCGTGGGCGGTGGCAGAGCGTGAGGCTGCTCGTCTTGCTTCAGTGCGTGCATCGCTGTCGGTTTGTCGACTAGATGCCGAGGAAGAGCGCTGATGAAGATGTCCTTTGGAGGAAGAGGTAGACGCATCTGACTGCTCTGCTCTGGCTGCGCTCGGGATCGGTGGCCTAACTTCACGGTCACGAAATGTTGCAGGCGGAGAGGCACGCTGTCTTGAGCGGTCCGTCTCCTCTTTTCTGCCCGCATGTCTTGCGACTGAATGATCGATTCTGTCTCGAGAGGTGTCGTTCTGCAACGGTCTGGAGCGATCTGCGCTGACCTCGCGCCACGACGTCGAGCGATCATTGTAACCTCGGCGACGATCTGAGGCCGGGCCCGAGGGTGGTAGCCGATCCGACTCGTCCTCACGACGTGAAAAGCGCCGGTCGTCCTCATGGTTGCGGCCTGCAGAGCTCTGGTCGAAGTTTGAGCGGCGAGGTGGCGGGCTGCGCCTCCGGTCGTCCCAATGGCCTCGAGGTGCGTAGGGTGGATCAGAGGCAGAGTCGGCTTGTGATGCTACTTCAGGCTGGCGCGGGGCCTGACGAGGTTGAAAGGACGAGGACGATGGCGCATAGTAAGGCGGTGAGCGTGGAGCATCTCTTCGGCTGTAAGGTGACAGGTCTCGGTGGTTGCTTCTGAAATGTCCTTCTGGCAATGGTGCTCGCCTGTCGTTTGCCCAGGAAGAAGGACCGGCGGCGGGAGGTGAGGGTCTTTGGTTCTCCCGGCGACGGCGTGGGTCGACGCCGGCCATGAGCGAGTGAAGACCCCAGGCAGAGGTGCGCCAAGGTAGGAGAGGACTGTCTGACTGTCTGCCTGTGCTAATCTATGAGTCTCCCGCAGCAGCACGAGCAGTGGTGGGGGAGCTGTTCGAGGTGAAGTGGACTGCGAGGACGATCGATGCCTTGTGCCTTTGAGGATTCTCGCCCGTGGCCCGCTGTTCCGCTTCTTTTGAGTGACTTTGTGGCTTTTGTCGCGTCGGAAGTGGAAAAGTGACTTGGCGGGAGAAGTGATCTGCGTCTGTTTCCGCTCCACTCGCTGCCACTCCTCGGATCTTCGTATTCCCCCTTTGGCCAGGCTCGCCCCTTCTTGCTACGGCACACCCGCACCATGTCTGCCTCGACACCAAGGAGGTCGACGCGCAGGAGCGTCACCCGATCCATGTCAAGAGAGCTCTTAAGCGACATCGAACCCGAGCGCGCCCCGGCCACGCCCTCCAGGAGACGAAAGAACAGCCGGCAGGCCCACCTCGATGCCGAGCAAGCAACACCAAGACGCAGAAGTCAAAGGCTCTCGGCAACGCCCACACCATCATTTCCGGTACATCGTGTCTCGTCATTTGATGACACTATCAAGGAAGAGATTGCTGACGAGGACGACCGGAAAGTCGAGGAGATAGAGGAGATAGAAGCGGAAGAGCTAACTGGAGAGGTCTCATCGCAGCAAGACCTGACCGATAGCCAAGAGGAAGCAGGCGACGGAATTGTAGAAGCAGGGGTAGATCAAGGAGCTGAAGAGGAGGAAGTGGCAGAGGAAGAGGATGACGTCGAGGCCTCGCTATCTGCTATACCATCTCACAGGGGTCAAGAACAGTCCGAGAAATCTTACAGCAATGGTCGGGTCCTTGAGGAAAATTCACCACCTAGGAGATCATCTCCTGGTACAAGTAGACGTTCCGTCAAAGCGAACAAGCAAAAGGGTAAATCATCCGATCGTGCTGTTCGCCGCTTGTACCTCAAACGCAAGATCCTCGCCGTCTTGTCGGGCTTTGGGCCTGTCCTGCGTCCGGCCCTCATCATCTCAGCTCTGGTGTTGCTAGCTCTGCTGCCTGCCCCAATGCCTCCCTTCAGCAAGAACACGTACGTCGATGAAAATGCACTGCAGCCTGCACAAGCCAATGTCTACTGGGGTTGGAATGAGGTCGGCCTGTGCGATGAGATTGCAAAAGACATCAAGCAGATGGCAAAGTACGCAGACGCTACACAGCGGGCAGAGTACATTTCTTCCAAGCTCCTGGAGTTTGGACTCGACCCTCATACTCAACAGTATGACTTTGAAGTTCCTGCAGCGTACGCATCCTCGACTTCATCGGCCTCCGGGGTCAACACCTATGCACGCTGGCTCAGTGGCCGGTCAGATGGACGAGAGGCAGTCATCATTGCCGCCAGCTGGCTCAGTAGATGGGACGGCACTGATGATCCTGACCCGGTACAGGACAACGAAAAGCCCACGACTGTAGAAGGACGTCGTGTCAACGTGCGCGGAAATGCAATCGTGCTAGCCTTGGCCAAGTACCTGTCCTCTCAGTCACACTGGAGCAAAGATATCATCTTTGTCTTCAGTGACGGGTACATGGAGGGGATGCAAGCATGGTCCACCACCTACTTTGGAGCAAAGCAGAGCAATTTGGAGGCCGATCCTCTCACTTGCACAGGTGCCGTCGTCTGGAATTCGATCGCTGTGGACTATCCGTCTGATAGCTTTGCCTCTCTCATGGTGCTGCATGAAGGAGTAGATGGCCAATTGCCGAACATGGATGTCCTGAATGCCCTCGTGAAGATCGCAGAGAGGATGGGACGCATGCCTGTGCACTTGCCCGGAGATTATGGCATTTATTCCATCGAAGACGATGCCCCTGGCGGCACCTGGGGATCCTCTGGTGCATGGCTGGAGAAGCATCTGAAGTGGGGCTGGAGAGGGGTGGCCAAGTACCAAAAGGGCTCTGCCAACTTGCTGCAGCAGGTCAAGGCTCAGGCCATCGGACACCCGAGTGGTATCCACGGACTTTTCCAGAGGTGAGTACAAGCAGATCTCCGACCCATCTTTGCAGGCGTTGAACAACAGGCTTCTCTCAATGTGCATTATTAGATTCCACGTGGACGCTATCACAGTCTATGCTAGCCCAGCAAAGGGCCCATACGGCTTTTGGAATCTGGGTAGGATGCTTGAAGCGATGATGCGCTCCTTCTCCAATCTGCTTGAGCGGCTGCATCACTCTCAATTCTTCTACCTCCTCACAAGGCCGGACAAATTCATTCCTCTGGGAGTCTACCTCCCTGTAGCCCTGCTTATGAGCGTCGCATCGACCCTCATGGGAATCGCCATCTGGATGCAAGCCGGGAGAGAGGCCAAGCAGCGGAAGTCTGACCTTGTCGAGTGGACAGCTGGGCGCATGCGCCCCGCCGATTCGCAGAGCTCCGGTGATGTTTGGCCGCCTCAAGTAGACCTACCGCTAGAATATCCAACACACGCCGATCTTCAGGTAGATCTGGCTCACATCGTGATCAGTAGCGGTCTAGAAGGAGAGAGGGCGAGGAGCAAGCTACAAGAGCTGCTTGTCAGCCTAGACGCTCAGAGTCGACCGACTGCGTCGGCTCTGCTGGCCATGGGAGCTTCTCACTTTGCCGGAGCTGTCATTTTTGGTCTTCTCTTGAGGGTGAGGATACGCTGGAAGAGGGACTGCAACGTGATTGTGCCTGCTTACTGACATCTGTTCTTTTCCATCTCCAACAGCAGACGGGCTCGTCCCTCCGCCTGGTATCTATAGTCGGCTCGCTGACACCCCTCGCTGTAGCCCTTTTTGGCCGCTACTGGGCTGTACCCCTGCCGACTGCCTCCTCTCGACCCCAAGCTCACATTATTGCACTTGCACACCTGATTCACGCTTTCACTCTTCTAGAAACAGGGATGGCAGTGGCCATCTTGAGCATCCTGAACTTCAGCGCTGCAATTGTCATGGCGCTGCTACTCGTGATACCCCTCTATACTATTCACGTTCCTCGGTCCGCTGCCCAGCAAATTTCGTCGAACAAGATCTCGAAAAAAGCAAGGACGGCTGCATTTGTCACCGGGCTCGGCTTCTTGCTGGTACTGCTACCGTGCAATCTGCCTCATCTTCTTCGGGCAGTCGCTCATCTCGCGCCGCACCTCGAGCACCTGCTGCCGCCCTCATGGGCGGTCTCGCTGAAGGACGACCTCGTCCAGATCAACGTGGTGGAGCAGGTTCTGGCCACGGTCATGTACGACTGGTACTTTCTCGGCACTGCTTTCCTGCCGATTGTCTCCCTGGTGTACACGCCGATTGTGCTGCAGGCCATCGTGGTGACATCGCTTGTAGTCGTCGCTTGAAGCAAGCGAAGCGGAGAGGTGGGAATGGCGATGAAAATAGAATAATACAACGCATTTCCCGCCTTTGTGTGAAAGAGGCTGCGTGTCTAGTAGTACAATGTATGAGCTCCGCATAGCCTCTCCATCTCTCTTCTCTTGCTCGTCTGTTTCAAGCCTTGGACGGAGCTGATTCAGTAGTCTTCTGCTGGCTCCTTGTGCATATACAGGTCAATGGCGGCAGAAAAGGCCGCAAAGGCTGCTCCTCCTGCAATGATGGCTTGAGGTCCCGAATTGCGAGCGAGGATACCCCCTGCTGCGAAGCCCGCCGTGACGGGGTTGACAATGTCGTTTTTTGCTCTGTACTGCGAGTGGAGACGGAGGAGGGGGAGGAGTCCGTTGGAGATGATGAGCTCTCCAGACCCATGGAGAGCAAGCTCTACATCTTTTCCCCTGCTGAACCCTCCACTACTCACAGCCTCTATACAGCACTCGATTCCAGCGTACAATGCTCCCACTTTTCCAAATCCTTTTGCGCTCCTATACATGTTCTTTCCCGTCTCTCTAAAGAATTGTCCCGTCTGCTGCATCGTCGTCAATTCAGGTGGGGGCGGCACACCGGGTTGTGCAGCCATAGCTGCTGCCTGTAGATTACTCCTTCGCATCGGATCATCCACTGCGAAGCTTGCCGATACGAGGGAGAAGAGACCGCCTAGTCCAAATCCAGCTACGCCGGAGAGGGCGCATTTTGCTGGGCAAGACTCCATGAATCCCGAAGTGAGCTTGGAATAGTATTGGATTTGTGCGAGATTGGCACGATCTTCGTCGGTTGTGCCGGGTGGGAGGGGCTCCTTGCCGGGGAGATAGATGGGACAGAGGCCTGGAATGGAGAGGCCTGACATCGTCGACGAGGAGAGAGGGGAGAGGTTCCAGGCTGGGTATCACTGGTATTGTATGGCACCTCGTAAAGTCATCATCCCCCGGGAAGATGGGCGGCAGTGGAGCAAAATGTGAGTGCGCGACGAGGAGCACACGGAAAGAGGCGCATGGCATTTCCCCGCCCCGCCAGTCCAACACCTCGCCCAGGATTACTTCCTATTGTCCGCATAGTCTACAAGCATCTCCATCGCTCGCACCCTTCCTGACTCAGGCCATGGACCCCTGGGCATCGCCATGGGCCGAAGAAGACGCTGCGGCAACATCAACGTCTGTGCAGGATGCTCCGCGTGCCCCATCGCCTCCCATTGCCTCGCCACCCCCTCGTGCCGCCACGCCGGAGATCGACCCATGGGCAGTCCCTGCAACACCAAGAGCAACCGTAGCGGAGGGCAGTGCGGCCAAGTCGCAGGGTTCGCCCACTGAAAGCCGAAACGCTCAACCCTGGTCGGGCGGCTGGCGTGCAGAGCGGGAGGAGCCAGCAGCAGCAGCAGCCACCTCTACCTCGCATGATGTTCATGCACCGCAAGAGACAGAAGAGGGCCACATTGGGCCTGTAGACGACACTGCCGATCCCTGGGCTGATCCTGTACGGCGTACTGCTACAGAAGCTTCGCACACTAGCGCATCTCAGGGCTGGAGGAGCGAGCCAGTGGAAGAGGGATGGCAGCCGACGGAGCATGCTGCTGTGACATGGGGGAGCACAGGCGGCATCGGACTGGTAGCTCAGTCTGCCGGCATCGACTCGCTGAACGAACGAAGGGCGGACTGGTCCACATCGGCGGTCGCTGCTCCGTCTTATGCTGGCGAGCCAATGACGGACATTGACGCTGCCTTCGCCGCGAGGATACGAGGTTCACAGCGGTCAGCATCCTCCTCGGCAGCGGAGGCTCCAGAGCAGTCGAACGGAGCTGCACAACCGGCTTCTTCTGTCAACGTTGGAGACATCACGCCAAAGGACGTCACTAAAGCCTCGCCCTTCTCTCTCGGCACGGCGCGAGAGACTCTGGCCTCCCTCTCAGCTAAAGCTCCTCGTCTCTCGAGTACTCCAGCCTCGACATCCTCGATTGGTCCCGCAGCACCTTCAACTTCGACTGTAACGACTCCGGTGACAAAGCCCTCGACGGAGCAATTGGCTGTGGCCCAACAAACGCGTGGCGAAGGATGGGAGATGAAGAAGAAGCCCGCCCCCTCTGCTCTTGCCGGCTTTGTGGGAGGCTGGATCTCTCAAAGGGGCGCACGAGGACGCGAGGAAGACTCGGACAATGTCGTTCGAGGCAATGAAGAGGATTCGGAGGACGAAGAAGAACAGGCAGGGGTGAACAAGGCGCGAGGTTCCCATAGTGGCGAGATGAAGGGATCGGTGGTAGCGCAGCCCAACCTCCCCGATCTGCTGGGCGAAGAGGTCGAGGCTGAGGGATCAAAGGATACTCCGTCAGCCAGCACATCCGCGCAGCCTTCAGCTGTTGGAAGGCTTTGGGGAAGATGGAGGAAACCAGCAGCCGCCGAGGCGCAACCTGCGCCAGCGAAACCCACAGGCGACATTGATGCAGATGGCCTGGACTGGCTCGCTAGCGCACCGCCATCTTCCGCCAATCATCAACAGCACCAGCAGCCACCTCGGACAGGGAAGCAAGACCACAGCAGTATCGATGATCTCTTCGATTTCGATTCTCTGTCAGTCGCGTCTACAAGTCGCGCAAAGCCTTCATTGCAGCAAGTCCTGCCTCCTCGTCCTGCTACTTCTACCCCTCCGTATAGAGACGAACCTTGTGCCACCACTGCCGCCAGCACGGCCACTGACGACTGGTCCTGGTTAGATGCGGCAGCCAGTAACAGTGTGGCCAGACAGCCCACGTCTTCCTTCTCTTCCCCTCCCATTCTGCGGCCTGCTTCCAACGGTCCCTCCTCTGTGCGTCCCGCCGTGCAACTCCTTTCGCATTCGAACACCACACTCAACAGGTCCGCCAGTGCGGGCAAGCGACCAGTCCTCCTCCCACCTCCACCGCCGCCGTCGGGTCGGTATAGCCCGAGTGTGGCACAGCAAATCGCTGCTCGTCCGTCGTCATCTTCTTCCTCAAGCTCTCTAGCAATGGCGTCAGCTTCGTCTGTGCCGACATTTGATTTCCTAAGCACGCCCCTCCCGCCCAATAGGCCTCCGCCGACACAGAGCGGTGCAGGCGCTGTACCGCTTCGGCCGCCGGCCTCCTCTTCTGCTGCACAGCCGTCTCAGAGCCGCGGCCCTATGACTAAGGACGACTTGCTCTTCTTCGAGTCGATGGGATGACACTTCAAGAGGGCTTTGGAGTCGCATTCCTCTGCGCCGGATCGGTCGTCTCGGTCACTCTGACTATGTCGCCTACTCGAATGACGCCTGGGACAGGGAGAGAAGCAGTGGAACAAGCCAGTCAGCGCTCCCTTCCAATCAGCTAGTCCCGCGGCATGGTCAGTACACACCTTTCCTCGCTGTGCCTTCCTTCAAGGCTGCCAGAACGCCAAAGCATGGCTTGCCCATCTTATTGTAGATTTCATCGACTTGGCGATACTTCTGCATCGGCTTGTAAGGGATATGTGGGTCCCTGTTGCCTGTCGAAGGGTCGATGTTGGGAACTGTCGAAGATGCGATGGATCAGTCGATGCGATGGATCAGTCGATGCGATGGATCAGTCGATGCGATGTACAACCGCTGTGTTTGAGATCGACTCACCTAGACATCGGCCAGCTCGAGCCATGCAGCTGATGCCCAGCTTGCCCTGTCCCTTCGCCGAGTCCCCGAATGGCGGTTCACCACCGTCGTGCCCCTCCTCGGCATCGAAGAGCTCCAACTCGACGAAGCCATCCTCCTCCCAGGGCGCCAGAGCAGGCATGTCCCCAGCTGGTGTCGATTTGAGGATAATGTTTGGGCGGAAGCGTGTAATCTCAAGAGTCTCTAGCTGTTCCGCTGCAGGGGGAAGCCATACGAGTGAAGACCTTATCAGCTCCTCCGTTTCCTCTTGTTCTTGTATCGACTGAGCTCTCCATACTACTCACGGGTCCAGTACTCCTTTGAGACGCTGTCGGGTACTCTTACTGCTGGAATTTCTACATGAGCAATCTGCGCCGCTCGGTCATTGGGGTCCACTGGTGCGTTTTCTGTCTGCGGAGACATGGAAGGGTACACGCTCTTGACCAGTGTCTGCTGCACGTGCTTGAGTGAGGCCTGGGTAGCAACGAGGAGGGGGTAGAAGTCTTTGTCGGGATTTTTATCGTCAGCGGACTGTCCTGCGATAAATGCACATGATGCCATGTGACTCACCTTGGTAGTTCAATGTCGGGCGGTCTCTTCTATCGTCTGGTCCTGATGGTCTGTCCAGCGGTCCCTTCCTGACCAGCATCACTGACTTTCCAAAGAACTGCCGGAGTGATGACCAAAGACAAAGTCAGTCCGGCGGGTTCAAAGTATCAACGTGTCTGCTGCCTGACCCCTATGCCTACTGTCGCCTACTCACCTCGCTCAACACCTCATTCACCTCTTCACTAACCACGTATCCATCCACCGTGTGGTTCCAGATACTAATCCCCTCTACCAATTCCATCTTCTCCAACTGTTCCCGCGTCGGATCCAAGTCAGTCTGTACCCTCTTTGTTCCCTTTCCCTTTTCGGTGAGGGGTACATCGATGATCAATTTCCCACTAGAGAGGTCGATGTGTGGATTGATCAGGACCATCTTGGAGAGCTCGCGGGCGGTGCAGAATTTCTTCGAGGTGCGGTCGACGATGAGCCAGGTGCGATCGTAGAGGAGTCCGTCGTGGGTGACTGTAGGAGCACAGCGTGGGCTAGAGAGGGCGTCAGTGACCAGGAAGAAGCTCACTCCCTCTGGTGACAGTGGCAAGTGTTGTGACTCACTCTGGGCTTCCTGTACCTGTGAGCCCTTGCATGACTTGATAGGGTGGACATAGATGGACTGACGGCGCGGCCAAATTGCGGCGCAGCGGTAGGGGACGTAAAGTAGCGGTCAGCATCGTCGTCAAGAGAGTGAGCGCTGCGCCAACTCCCGGCGTTGCTCTCTCTCTCATATAATCTCTACAATGCACCATGAGGGAACAGCAAGAGCAGCGCAGTCCATCTCATCTCTCATCTCCATCTCTCATCTCCACTCATCCCAGTCCCACTCCCACTCCCACTCACCTCAATAGTAATCTCCTTCTGCGGCGCAAAGTACGCCGCATGGTATTTGATCTCTCCCATCGTGGCACCGACAAGGTATCGCCTAGCAGAGGAGAGGGCGTCTAGTATAGTCATCCTCGCTGGTAGAGGTGAGAGGTCAGCACAAAGGAGGAAGGAGAGACAGACAGACAGAGGGGGGGAGAGGAAAGAGGAGTGACCACAGGGGAGCACGCTATCAAGCTTTCGTAGGCCAGGCGTAGGTGGGTGATAGCGGGCAAAGGAGTGAGTCGACTGGCTGGCCGTGGCGGTGAGTGAGTCAGTCCGTCTGTGTGTCAATCTGGTGCGGGGGGCAGAAATCTACACAGATTGTGGAGACCAAAGTTCATTCTCCGCCCCTTCCAAGCCCGTCCGTGCGAGAAGGGCCGGAAAAGCAAAGGAGAGGAGGCAGCGGGAAGGTGATGGTGATGATCATGGTGATAATCTCATCGTGTGCTGAGTATATTCTTTGTGAATAGGTGTAGGTGTGGAAATTGTTATAATGGTATCTCTGCGTAATCTTCGATTCCTACTGCTGCTCGCCTGTCTTTCCCTCCCTTCCAATGCGCTTTCCCGCTTCACTCCACCTCACGCATTCCCCGCTGGCCCCGCTCCCGACCCAGCCCCCGGTCGTGGGCTACTTCCCCTAGCAGGCACATCGACCTCGAGCAATCTCCTCCGCAGCTCATCTCCGGGTAGATCGTCCACATGCTCGTCGACGTCGCGCACCAATCCCAGCGCGGCAGCCGTAGTGTCAGAGGCGCCGGTGCTGCTCAGGCTGCTCGACGAGGTGGAGGAGCGACGACGCCGAGGTGTGGGGCGAGACATGGGAGAGGTGGGTGTGTCCGGGGCTTGACGAGTGGAGGGCGAGGCAGAGGAAGCAGATGTTGAGGCCTGGGCGGCATTCTTGATAGAAGAGGCGCTTGCACCGCTTCCGTCGACCTCGCCATTGTCACCTCCTTGTTCCCCGCCTTCCTCCTCTTCCTCGTCCTCCTCCTCGTCTTCTTCGTCTCCCACACCCAGACTTCTCGCTCGACGAAAGATCTCCCCTTCCTCATCCACCATGTTCCGCGCCTTGATTTCCTCTGGATTGTCCAACGAGTCGTCTTGCTCGCCCACCTCTTCCTCCTTCTCTGCCACCAGACCTGGGCCGGCAGGAGTGCTGCCATCGAGGGAAAGCCCTGCGAGGGAGGAAGTGAGGGGATGAGGCTCGTGCTCGGCTTCGACATCGTCGTCGCCATCGCCGATGGAGAAGGAGGAGAATCCAGCTTCTTCGGCTGACATTGAGCCGGACGCTGCCTCGCGACGACTGCCGGGCAGCTTCGGCGAACGAGCACTGGCCGCCTCACGGTAGAAGACGATGAGGCGACTGGCGACTTCTTGCAGCTCGTCATTGACCTGTAGGGTCTGCGCTAGAAGTTCGCCCTCCTCCATCCCACCAGCAGCTTTGCTCAGTTTGGTCCGCAACTTTTGAGCCTGAGCTACGAGGTCGTCTACGAACACCTTCGAGGGAGGTTCTGTTGAAACTTGATCGGGCATCGCCTCTTTCCTTCTCTTCTCCTCTCCCCTGAGAAGATCTTGCAGGACATTCTTGCACTCCTGTGCCGCCTCGACGAGCTTGCTATATTCTGCCGTGGACCCTTGCTCAGTAGCCTTGGTAGCGCTCATTGCCTTTTGCCGCTCATCCTTCTCCTTTGCCGCCCGCGCCACGACGGACTTGTAGATGGGAGCAGCAATGGGCTGCTTGAGTCCTTTGAGCGTGGCCTTCTTCTGCGCCGCCTGTGTGTTGCGGATGCAGCTCTGGAGGATTTCTTGGCTCAAACGAGCAAAGTCAGCATCATTGGGTGGAATGTTCAAGTCGAGACAGCGCAGAGACTTGTTCAGCTTCACACTGACGGCAAGCGCCATTACGCCTGCCACGTCGATGTCAAAGTTCTCTGTAAGGTCAAGATGGATGAGTGACTTCGCCTCGGGGAGGAACTCGGCCAGAGCGATTGCGCCTTCAGAGGAGAGATCTGTATCGTTGAGGAAGAGCCGCTTGAGATTCGAATTGAGGGCAAAGGCAGTGCGCAGAGTAGTGATGCCTTCAAGTCCAGGGCCTGAGCAAGGATTGTGGCTCAGATCGAGTGTTTCCAAGGTCGAATTGTACTTCAAGGCCTCAGCGAGTGCAACGAGACCACCCATCTCGATGCCATTGTCGCTCAAATTGAGTACTCGGAGTGTGCGGTTCTTCCTCAGCACTTGCGCGAGATATGTGACCCCTCCGCGAATATCATTGCTCTTCAAATCCAGAGTCAGAAGATTACCTACTCGGGGCAGACCGGCCAGAATTTTCTTCGCTCTCTTGGCTTGGTACAGCGCGATGGCCTCTGCTTCTGTCAAAGCTGGGTCCTTTGTCATCCGAATGGTTTCTTCCTCAGAGCGAGTCAATTGTTGATCGATGTCGATGGTATCCCGTGCCACTGGCATCCTCCTGGCGGTCATCCCGCCAGCGGGACTCGAGGTGATGGAAGGTCCATCAGAAGGCGAGGGTGAATAGCTCCGGTGCGCGACGGACGAGCTCGAGCCGCTCAAGCGACTGACGCGTTCACTTCTGGCCTCTGCCTCACTACTGCCGTTCCGAAGGCCAGAGGCATGCTGCTCCTCGACAGTAGATGACGATTCAGGGTAATCTTTGAGCATGATGGCCAAGGCGACTGCGCCCATTTGATTGATGCGGTTGCGCCTGAGACTGAGATGCTTAACGTCCGAGGTACGTACAGCCTGTCCCAACACATTGAGCGGAGGGCCTTTCAATCCACAATTCTCAAGGCGTAAGGAGATGATGGCAGAGGTGAGAGGGGCTTTGTCCTCGTCGGCGGAGTGCCGAAGAAGAGCAGCCGGCGGCATCAGGGGCTCTCCATCCTCGTCAAGGTCATCGGGCATGTCCAAGGCTGAAGCGGCATCGGCTTCGACAGCTTCCGACGCTCCGCCATCTCCCTTGACCTTGGGCTGCTTCGTGACAGCTTCCTCTGGCTTCCGAATTGCCTCAGCGATGTGTTCCAGACTAGCCCGATTGATGGGATTCTCGCTCAGATCAAGGTACCTCAGCGCTCTTGCTCTCCGCATGAAGATTGACACGTAGCGCCAGCCTTGGTATTTGATTTTGCGATTGCTGGCCAAGCTGAGATTTGGCAAGGTTCCGGAGATCAGCAACCCGTGCAAAAGAGCCTTGACTCCATCATCGCTCAGCCCGCAATTCTCCAGGAGGAGCTTCTCCAATCCGAAATCTACGCTCAAGAAGTCGGCCAGTGGGTCTATAGCTTGCCTATCCAGCGGCAAGAACGACAGGTCGAGAGTCTTGAGGGAGGGGGGCGTCTGCTGAGCTGCCTCTTCGAAGACAAGGCGCATCTTCTTGAGCGGAAACTCTTCTCGTATCTTGCAGCATTGCCGATACAGAGCTTCAAGCTCGTTCGGCGTCCATGCCCTGCCTTTTCTCTCCTTCATTGTCTGTCTGTGTAGATGCTCGATCCTTTTGCGAGTCTCATCCTCGTCGCCTGGGGCTATTGCGCCTGATATGGGGTAGATGACTGACATCTTCGAGACTGTAAATTGGACCCGCTTCAAAGGCTCAGCCGAAGACGAGGGGACAGGGAGGCCCGAAGATGCAGAGATGGTAGAGGAGGTAGATGAAGTTGAGCCATCTGTCGCTGCGAGTGAGCGAGCGGCGTCGCCATTCCTGCTGGCAGTAGGCGATGCTTGTTGTGCTCTGGCAGCAACGCTCTGCAGAGAAGCGGCGGCTGGAGAGGTATGCTGCTGGACTTGACCCTCCGTACTCCCTTGCGCACCCGACTGATCGTTGTTCGGCCAATCGCCTGTAGGACCTGCCAATGCCGCCCCTGCTATCCCTCCGAGCCTCTTGAAGACACCCCCTATGAGATTGGCTGCTCCTTGTGCTGTTCCACTCTGTGGCAGCGGTACCTGAACATTCACGCCCTGTTGCGCCAACCGTGTATTCAGAGACTGTAGGATATCTCGGCGAAAAGAGAAGGCTTTCTGCGGAGGCGGAGCTGGCTTGAGGATAGACTTCGGACTGTCTGAGCCTCCTGGTAGTTTCTTGCGCTTGCGTACTGGCGGAAGAGGCCGCTGAAGCGCCTGCTGAGCATCTTGTTGAGGTAGGATGGCAATTGCAGAGCTAGGCGAGCTTTGCGCGCCCAAGTCTTGCTTCGCAGGGAGAGAGGGGGGATGCTGAGTACCATCGTAGGCATGTAGGGAGGATGAATGGCCTTGGCCCAGGCCTTCATCGCGCCGCTGACCGCTGCCGGAGGGTCCCGGCTCTTGCATCAGATGTACAGCAGCAGATACAGACGAAGGATCTGCCTAAAGTCGAACGCTCGATATGGAGGTCTGAGTCTTGTACAGTTGCGCTGCTTCGCCGAGTGCAATGCGAAGGGTTTGCGACGAGGTGACTGATGATAATGTGGGAGAAGGGGGTACGCCTTCAAGGATGTTGCGGCTTGCGAAGCATGGGCGTGGCGTGGAGATTTGTGGCTGCAAGTCTGTCGTCGTCTGTCGTCGACACCAAGTTGAGCTGCTGATGATGATGATGACGGGGCTGGTCTGGTGTGGCCTGCCTGGTCTGTGGTACCTTTGCCTGCCTGCTTGCTTGCTTGCTTGACCTGAGCGTGTGAGAAGAGGCGTGCGGGACGGAGCGGAGGCTGGTGGCTGCCACCCCTGCCACTTTTGATCCTCCGCCCCGTCTGGGCGTCTCGTCTCCGCTCCGAGGGCTGCTTCCACTGCCCCCGCATTAAAAGTAGAGATCTCCCGAGCTGGCTGGGGTGATCAGGGTAGATGGATAGTGGGCACAATCCCGAGGCGAATCGCACGCTAAGGAGGCTCGGAATAAGATGGATAACATTCTCATGATCACAATGGAAGGCGGCCATGCTGGGTGGCATCGTCTACAACTCTCAGTCACACGAGCGTCAGTGTCAGTGGAGTGTGGAGAGAGATTGCCGCGTGGGTAATTATTATAGCCATTTCCCTTTGCTGCGCGTACCATGGCACAAGCTATGCCAACCAAAATGATTATGTTGGACGTGCCCCTGCCGACGTTGCCTGACCATCACTCTGCTCGTTGTGGCTGCTGAAGCTCCACGTCTGGTAGCAAGGCCTGAAGCGGGGGTGGGCTGGTTGAGGTGACG
Organism: Microstroma glucosiphilum; assembly: GCF_003144135.1. NCBI lineage: Eukaryota > Fungi > Basidiomycota > Exobasidiomycetes > Microstromatales > Microstromataceae > Microstroma > Microstroma glucosiphilum. Next base: position 169,546 of record NW_020289927.1, on the reverse strand, counting down.
AGGGAGTGACCCCGCGCAGTCTATTTTTCTGCGTGGAGTGCAGAGCCGATGGGAGCAGCAGCTTTCACCCGGCCTGGCCTGGGCAGTCTGGGCTTCTTCCTCGCCCTTGGTCGTCCTACCACTCCTGCCCTTTCTCACCTTTACCATCGCCTCTACTCGTCGTCGTCGTCGTCTTCGCCCCGTCTCGTACGCCCAAGCGCCGTCACCACCTTTCCGCCGTCTCTCTTTCTCCCCCTCTCTTCTTCCTACTCGCTCCACCCTGCCGCCTCTCACAGCCTCCCTCGGCTCCATCCGCCCTCCCCCTTCACACCGCACACGCTCCGCCTCTACCCACCCCTCATCCACCCACCACTGCCGCCCCTCGCAATGTCATCGACCACTCCAGACGCAGCAGCCGCAGACTTTGTTCCTAGCATCGTCAGCAACGCCAACAATGAAGACGGTGTAAAGTCGCCCGGAGCCGCCAATGCACAGCCAGCTTTTGATCCTTCTACTCAACTCACCGTCAGGGCACTCGTCTCCACAAAGGAGGCCGGTGTCATCATCGGAAAGGGAGGGGCCAATGTTGCTCACCTGCGCGAAGAGACCGGCGTCAAGGCAGGCGTCAGCAAAGTCGTACAGGGAGTTCATGACCGAGTGCTCAGTGTGAGCGGTACCCTGGAAGGCGTTGCCCAGGTGAGTTGCAACTGCAGGGACAGGCACGCAGACGGGTAGACAGAGCATGTCGCATTCAAGGCATCCATCTGAGACTTTCACGGTCTGTCCCATCCTCTCCCCGCAGGCCTACTCCCTCATTGGTCACACCATTCTCGAGAACCCAGTCACCGCTGCCGACCCCTCCGCTTCACCCGTCACCCCACCCCCCAATGCCGTCACCTCGGTCCGTCTCTTGATCTCACACAACCTCATGGGAACAGTCATTGGCCGTCAGGGACTCAAGATCAAGCACATCCAAGACATTTCCGGAGCCCGCATGGTGGCATCCAAGGACATGCTCCCTCAGTCTACCGAGCGAGTAGTGGAGGTGCAAGGTACTACCGAGGCCATCCGGGTCGCCGTCTACGAGATCGCAAAGTGTCTGCAGGAGGACTGGGAGCGTGGACAGGGAACCGTGCTGTATCACCCGGGCCACACCGAGGGAGCTGGTGTTCTCGCAGCAGGAGGAGCTGGCGGATTGCAACCACAAGGTGGACGAAGGTCCTCCGGATCGGGCGGTCCGGGCTACCTGGCTGGCGCCATGGCCGGGCTCAGCCTCACCGCCGGCCGACGTCAACCACCTGGAGGAGCTCTGCCCGGCAGCAACGGCTCTTTCGGTGCCCCCGCTGCAGGAAGCTTCCGCAAGGCCGCTTCTCCTTCTAACGGAGGCGCCATCTCTGGCGACGCAGCAGCCGCTGCCGCCGGCGCTGTCGTTACTCCTGGCGGTGGCCTGTCCGCTGCCGCTACCTCACCTGGCTCAGCGCCCCCTGCCATTGTCGACACGGCCAATGTGCGCACGCAGAACATCTCTATCCCCGCCGACATGGTCGGCTGCATCATCGGAAAGGGTGGAAGCAAGATTACCGAGATTAGGCGTCTGAGTGGATCAAGAATCTCCATTGCAAAGGTGGCCCACGATGATTCTGGCGAGAGGATGTTCACCATTCAGGGAACGCCAGAGGCAAACGAGAAGGTGAGTTCGTTCGGGAGCCGCGCGGTCGGTCATTGACCGAAGATGCGTTTAGCATATGTAGTCTGACCCTCGTTTTTCTTCTCTGTTGCTTCATCGACTCCCTAGGCTCTGTTCCTCCTGTACACCCAGCTGGAGTCAGAAAAGGAGCGCAGGACATCTTCCACAAACGAGGACAGCGCCGTCGTCGTCGACGATGCTGCCGACAGGCCTGCTGCCTAAGGAGCTTATACGGTACTTCGGAGAGAAAGGAGCGGGCACAGAGACGAGAAGGAAGGGGGGAAACGCAGAGGCTGGTTCAGCAGGAGTGGGGAAAGCGTCGAGATGTGAATGTGGAGATGATATGCTTCAATATGACATTGAACGAAAGGGGCAGGGTCACCACAAAACTCGCCAGAAGGCAAGGAAGAGAAGGAGGGCAGGAAGAAAGGAAGGAAGAAAGGATCAGCAGCAGCAGCAGCAGCAGCAGCAGCGGCGGCGGCGACGTGGGGAAAAGCAAGAAATGAAATTCCGGGTCACCCTCTGTACTTGAACCACCAAAAGGCAAAAATCAATGCACATATGCACCTATGCACCCACCCACGTCGCTCGCACAGCACAAGTTGGGGGGAAGGGGACAATGTCTCTACACCGTTAGATGCCGTCGCAGAGGGAAGATGGTCGAGAAAGTGAAGCAGGCAGGCAGGCAGGCAGGCAGGCAGACAGGTAGTGCTTCAAGGCTAGCCGTAGACTGGTATGTATGTCTGTATGCAAATCGAATCATCGGACCGTACAAAGGGAGAATTCTCCATTGCCCTTTCCTGCCCCAGCGTCCCTTCCCTCATCTCAGAAACTCTAACCCCCAGAACGCTCCATCTACTTCTTCGGCCTCCTCTTGACCTCATCGTCCTTGCACGCATGTAGGAAAATCTGATTCGGCGTCCCAGCAGGAGGAGCCGTTTGCCATCCTTTATGCCAGTCATAGCTGACCGCATAGCTGAAGATGGTTCCATTGTGATTGAAACCTGTAGCGCTAATGGGTGCCCCTTTAGACTCAAAGGTCTTGAGACGCGTCTTGGAATCCTTGTCCCAAAAGGAGATGGAGCCGTCCCCGCCGGCGGTGGAAAAGGTGCCATGGATGGGGTGGAAGCTGATTGCGTTAACTGGGAACAGCTGTTGTGGGTCGCGGGCTGTGGGCCCGTCTTTGCGGTGACACTTGAAGGAAAAGTTGAGACTGGAGGAGAGAGAGAAGGAGGGAACATTATTAGTATTAGTGAACCAGAGAAGCCTTGACTTGGCACACTGCCTCGACTCACTTCTTGTTCTCTTCCTTGACATATTGGATGGCTACCCTCCCCTCTACGGATCCCACAGCGTATCCCGGAGGCGCTGGCTGTGTGTCTTGTCTCTGGAAGCAGGACACTACTCTGGTCTGCCATTTCAGGGGCGAGTCGATCGTCTATCGCAGGGAGAGCCGGTGAAAGAGAGATAATACGACATCGTTTAGCGACCGTGACAGAGTCACAGCGGCAGCTGAATATACAGCTGCAGGAGCTATACAACAGCGGCTTCGAATCACTCACCATTATGGCGTTGCTTGGGTTTTGACTCAGGTCAAAGACTTGTATCTTCCTCTCTGCGCATCCCACTACCAGATATGGCCAGGCAAAGTCCATTGTGTAACACCTCTCAGCCAGCTGAGCAGTCGCAATTGGCTGTGATTGTCTCAAATCCCAGTACTGTAACAGTGCCGAAGCAAAAGAAGATGTGAGAAAGGAGGCTTGCCAGTCGTTCTCTCCTTCGCTTCGCTGCTCCTGCTCACCTTGACAGTCTTATCCCAACTCCCGGTCGCGAGTATCCCACCATTCTGATCAATCCACCTGAGATTTTTGATGGGAGCATCATGAGCAGCCACTTGTGATTGTTGTCCCGTCGATACATCGTATAGCCTGGCTGCCTTGTCTGCTCCGCACGATATGATCTTGTTACCGTCCTGGCCGAAGCAGAAGAGCGATACAAGTGATGAGCATTTCAGACTTGATCTGTGTCTGTGGAGCCTAATGACGACTCGAACTCACTTTTGACCAACACACGTCTAACACGGGTCCTTGATGTGAGTACATCGCCTTGGGTGATGTCGTACCATTGCCTTCCACGCCATACACCCGAACCTTGGGGGGAGAGTGTGGGATATCCAGCGTCAGCAAAAGAGGGAGAGGACCATTGCGATGCAGCTCCTTAGCCAGCCCGTTTATGATGTACACTCACATTATTGTCCCACGAGCTGACGGCAAGGAAGTCTGCTACTGGACTCCAGCTCAATGAGCTCACTCCATCTGTGGGCGGCTGGGACACCTCGATGTCCTTGTCCTGCGCCGACTGCTGCGTCGTCGTCGCTGCGCCGCCAAAGGTCGTTGGGCGGGCGGCGCCGAAAGTGGAGCCTCCGAACAGCGACATCGGTCAAGTGTGGACGAGGGGGAGCGTCAGACGATACGAGATGATGGTGGGTTATCAGGGTAGCACGTCGTGGTGAGTAGCAGGCGGCTGTTCCTTCCTTCCGAGGTGGGCGGGTGCGTGGGCGGCTGCATCGGAGCGGAAGGAGCGGAGCGTGGAGTGCGGGAGTGCATGGGCGCGTGCGGGAGTGGAACAGGGCGAGTGTTGGTTGCCCTTCACTTCTTCCTGTCCTGGATACCATTCCCTTCCCTCCTCTTCTTCCTTCTGCAGACTACTCACCATGGAGCGTCTTTTCGACTCGCCGGACGGGTCACCATGGCATCCTCAGGCCACCATTCTCGGAGCCGACGTCAGACTTCTTCTTCCCACCCTCATCGTCTCTCTTGCAGCCTACATCCTTCCCAAGCTCATCGCCCCTAATCAAGAGAAGCCCGTCTTGGTATACCACCCAATTCCGCCACAAGTTCAGCCAGGGTGGAAGGGAAAGATACTCGACACGACTGAGGTACTTGCCCAGGGCGACAAGGCGGGTACGCAGATTCGATCCTTTGATCCCTCCACCGGCTATCATCTCGGGACCTTCGAGGCCGACACCACAGACAGCATCGACAGGAAGCTGCAGGAGGCTACTGTAGCCGCAGAGAGCTATCAGCACAGCAGCTGGACCATCAGGAGGAAGTTGTTGAAGAGTATCGGTGAATGGGTCATCAACGACCAAGATATCATCGTTCGGGTAGCCTGCCGCGATTCTGGAAAGACAGTGAGTTCGGCAGGCTGCAAAGGTGCGCAATGCTGCAACTGACTCACGACCACTATCCCGCAGGCTGTAGATGCATTCTTTGGAGAGATCTTGACCACTTCATCAAAGGTGAAATTTCTCATCGAGTCGGCAGAGAAGACGTTGCGCCCACAGTCGAGGCCCAATGGGAATCTGCTCATTGCTCACAAGAAGTCGACTGTGCATTGGAAGCCTCTGGGCGTACTGCTAGCAAGCGTCAGCTGGAATTACCCATTCCACAACATTCTAGGCCCTATCTTGGCCGCCTTAGCCTCGGGGAATGCTGTCATTGTCAAGCCAAGTGAGAACGTTGCGTTTTCCACAACGTACTATGTGCAATGTCTCCACCGTATCCTCGAGGCTTTGAAGCTTCCCACCAGTCTCGTCACCCTCGTCCTGGTCCATCCTCCTCTGGCTCCTTATCTGACCAAGCACCCCCTCATTAAGCACATCACCTTCATTGGAAGTGAGGGAGTCGGCAGAAAGGTCATGGTGGACGCCGCTGCTAATCTCACGCCCGTTACACTCGAACTTGGCGGCAAGGACCCGGCCGTCCTTCTCAAGTCGACAAAGGTCAAAGATATCGCCAGTGTCTGTATGCGAGCCGTCTTTCAGTCTGCTGGCCAGAACTGTATCGGCATAGAGCGTTTTGTTGTCCACGAGTCTCTCGTAGAACAGTTGCTTGCCATCATTGTCCCGCGGGCAGAAAAGCTGCAGTGTGGATCGTGGCTAGAGGACACGCCCAAGGGAAGATGGGAGGGAGTCGCTTCAAAGGGCGCTGGGGACGAGCGTGTGGACTTCGGAGCAATGATCAGTAATGTCGGTTTTGACAGGCTCGAGGGACTAATCAAGGATGCTGTCAAGCGAGGCGCTACTATTCACACAGGGGGACAGAGGCTCTCGCATCCCAAGTGGCCAGCAGGTCACTACTTTCAACCCACGGTCATCTCTGGTGTCACGGCTGACATGCCCATTGCCCAGACGGAGCTCTTTGCACCCGTTTTCCTCATCTTGGCCTTCAAGGAGACGCAAGAAGCTGTTGATATCGCCAATGGGACCAGTATGGGATTGGGATCTTCAGTCTTTGGTAACGACAAGAGGGAGATTGACTTTGTCAAAAGTCGGATGGTCAGTGGGATGGTCAATGTCAACGATGTGAGTAAGATTCGAGGAAAAGTCGAGGTCGCTGGCCTGAGGCTGATGAGGAGCTTTTCTTTGATCCCTCTCTTCCTTCGCCAACTCCAGTTCGCTGTCAGCTATCTCAATCAGGCTCTGCCCTTCGGTGGCACCAAGAGCTCGTGAGTGAAGACGCCGCTTCCCAGTAGTCGCACCCGCCGCAACTGACCAAGTTTTTGTCTAAACCCACGTCTCCCACTGACTGTAGTGGCTTCGGCCGTTTCGCCGGTCCCGAGGGGCTACAAGCTCTCTGCTATCCTCAAGCGCTAGTGGAGGACCGCTTCTTTTCCCTGATCAGGACGAGCATCCCAGCGCCCGTGGATTATCCCGTCGGACCGGAGAGCTACGGCTTTGTGGGTGGGTTGCACCACTTTGCCTTTGCCAGGGACTTGGCGACGAGGGCGAGGGGGCTGTGGAGTGTGATTATAGAGGCGGTGCGGTGACGTGGTGTTCATGATATGGGATCCTCGTCGTCGTCAACAATGGTATACAATCAACGCACGATTGCGTTTCATCAATGCAAACTCTTTGGTCACTGACTTCAGTATCAATGTGACCCATCCGGGCGATCTATGTTTACGCGGAGTGTGGCAAAACATGCGCATGCCCCTGCCTATCTCTATCCTTCAATGACTTCTTTTTTACTCTGCCATCTAGCTCGTACTTGCCTCACCCTTACTTGCCTCCTCTGTCTCCCCAGCTCCAGCAGCACCCTTAGCAGCCTGAGCTCCATGGAAGATCGTACTTGTCCCCAGCGTCACATCCACCAGTGCTCCGCCGGTATTCGAAGCAGTCTGTCCCACCTCGTTTGCAAGCTTGGCTGCTTCCTCGCCCGCATTGTGTTGAACAAAGCGAGGCGCTTCCGTCGTGGCGGTATTGTACAGCGAGGAAGCACCAGAGGAGGCACCATTGAAGGCGTCGGAGAGGGCATCGCGGGTGTTTGGCATCACACGAGAGTCGCTCGCCGCTTGTTGGTCCTCTGCACTGCTTGCAGAAGCTCCACCACCGAAACTACCCGCGATGCTCTGGTAGGCCGAACCAAGGGCTCCTCCAGCAGCCGTGGCTAGTCCAGCCATGGCTTCAGCAGCAGTCTGCGTTGCACCACTAAGGGCCTGGCTACCCCTCAGCACACTCTCAGAGGTACGATGGCTGGCCCTGCTAAACTTCCAAGCTCCCTCGCCCGCACCGTCTGCCGAGGTGGTAGAGATGTGTGATTGGCTTGCCTGCGAGAGAGAAGAGGAGAGAGATGTCCCAGTCTCGGTGGCCGAGGAGCCTAGCTCATCACCTGCGGCGCGCACGCCAGAGAGGAGTAGAGAGCGGGCAATGAGTGCGTCCTCGAATGTGTCTCGAGCAGAGAGGACTTCAGGGGTGGACAGGGGCGGTAGAACCAGCCTTACCCAAGTCTTGGACTGAGCATCTCCCGCAGGCTCGGTCGAAGACGAAGGGACAGACGACGAGGGGGCAGAGGCACTGCTTTCGACGGGCGGTAGTGGCAAGTCAAAGGTATACCATGTCTCTTCGTCTGCGTGTGTACCGAAGATGGTGTGTGCATAGAGGGGAAAGACGACCTTCTCCCCCACGCGCACCAGTAGGATAGGCTCAGAGGCGGAGGTAGCGGCAGCAGAGGCCGTGACCGGTGTGCTGGTGGGATCCAAAGTAGAGGTAGAGGTAGAGGAACTGCTGCTGGAGCTCACCTCTTCCAGTCGCAGCTGCCCGTAGGCAAGTGGGACAGGCTCGGAACCGATGAGCTGTGCAACGGTCACGTCTGGTACGATGGCCAAGGCTGATGTTGTGGGTGGTAGCGTCATCTTTGATGGAGAATATCTGACAAGACTTGATGAGCTGATAGTAGTGCAAGGGAGAGAGTGGGACTGAGATGCGGAGACAGCGAGATGCAGTTTACGGATGGCAGGCGGGACTTGGCATGTGGAGGCGGAACGCTCAATCCTGCACGGTGAGCCGTGCTCCGCTATGATAGGCGACAGACTGACCACTGACACGACGAGAGATAATGGTATTGTGTGAATACACCTGTCCCATCAGTGAGCATGAGTAGCCACATCTCCTCCCTCGGGCAACAAAAGAGTGCCCGGATTCATGAACCCAGTGGGATCCAGCATGTTCTTGATGCTCCTCAGCAACTGCACCGTACCAGGGCCAAGCTCTCGCTCCAAATACTCTCGCTTGCCCCGTCCCACGCCGTGCTCGCCCGTGGCCGTACCTCCAAGGTCTTGCGCTAGATGCACCATTCTGTGAACCACGTCCTTTGCCCTGGCAAACTCCTCCTTGTCTCCGTCCTTGTACACGATGAGCGCATGAAAGTTGCCGTCTCCAACATGACTGACGATCGGCGCGACAAGATTGCTCTTCGCCAAATCCTCCTTGACCTGCTTCATATAGTCTGGCAGTCGAGCAATGGGAACACAGCAGTCTGTCGTCCAACAGCGGGCTCCTTCGCCTCGATATTGCATGGCAGACCAGAGGGCCACCTTGCGCGATTCCCAAAGAGCTTCCACTTCTGCTTCGTCTCGTGAGGTGCGCAAGGTGGATAGATCGGCGCCGTGCTCTGCTACCAGCTTTCGTGTCAGACGCTGGTCTTCACTGGTGTGCACATCTGACCCACTGAATTTGATGAAGAGCGAGGGACGTTCGGCGTGCGGTGGATCGGGCTTGGAGGCAAAGTTGATCGCCTTGAGCATCACATCGTCGAGCAGCTCAATGGATGAGACCCCCACACCGTGATTGAGAATGGCTTGAGAGGCACGACAAGCCTGATCCACTGAGTCGAATGCCACTGTGACGACGCTCTCCTTGAGGCGAGGCACCAAGCGCAGCGTCACCTCCGTGATGACGCCCAGTGTGCCCTCTGAGCCGAGGAAGAGCTTTGTCAGGTCGGGCCCTACGGACGACTTGCGGGCGTCAGACCTCGTCTTGATGACCTCTCCCGACGGCAGAACGACTGTCACATTGAGAATGAGATCTCCCTTCATAGTGCCATAACGTACTGCTCCTGTCCCACTGCCTCCCGTTGCGAGCATACCGCCGAATGCCGACCCCGGCCCGGGATCTACAGGCCAGAAGAGCTTGGAACCCCTAGACTTCAAATCCTCATTGAGATCTTGCCATCCCAGTCCCGGCTGTACACGTACATATCCACTGTCTTCATCGTGCTCGAGGAGGGCGTCCATCCTCTCAAAGGCCATCGAGATGGTCGGTATCGTCTCCCCCGTCTTGGGATCTCTAGGAGCATACCAGTGAGCCTCGAGGCATGTACCTCCAGCAAAAGGAACAAGGGCAACACCATTCTCCCTGGCAATGTTCACAATTGCTACTACATCGTCTGTACACGTAGGGTAGACGACAACTTGGGGGAGAGATGCATCGTGCTGACACCAGAGGGAGAAGCCCTTGGCCTCCAGATCAGTTGGCTCGGTGGAGACGCAGTCTTGTTCGTCTGCAAAGTGCTGCTTGAGCTGTGAGAGAGCTTGGGAAAAATTTGAGGAGGCTGGAGGGGTTGAAGGCTCTGGAGATGTACTCCGAGCTCCTGCCTCTAGCTGAAGATCCGATGCAACAAGGTACCCTCCTATCGCACCGGCGAGGAGGGCCAACGAGAGACCGAGGGCTGCTCTGCTCCCACTAGACTGGCCGGAGGATGATGCTACCGAAGCTGATTCCCGAGAAGAAGCAAAAGATCGAGTGTGGTCCCTGTTCAGAGACCGCAAAGGTACTAGCGAGGGACTGGGGCGAGAAGATCTGGTGACCAACACGCGGCCTTTGCCTGCATTGCTGAGAGAAGCAACAGCTCTCGCCGTCGAAGAGGAGGAAGCAAAGCCCATCATCTCGCAAGCCAGTGCAGGGTGCGTGCGAATCTGTCAGATACGAGGACAGACAGACAGGAAGAAGAGTAAAGGAAAGGAGCTGCAGACGGCAGAGCAAGGCAGGAAGGTGGCGGCGGATAGGCAGGCAGGCAGCGGGCTTTCGCCTCTCTCAAGCGAGAAATGCGGGGAAATGAGGCTGAGTGAGGGTCATGCGGGGTAGAGTGGTGTGGCTATCCTTTGCCCAAAACGCGCGTGCGCCACGCGCATTTTTTGGATTTTGGTGCATTTGAGCCTCATTTCTCATACCTGCATGTTCTGTCTTTGCCACTCTATAACATCACAATGAGCAAGCAAATCTGCCAAGACATAGCTGAGTGACTTGTAGGAAATGTACTCAGCTTTCTGTGAGTGGTCTTTTCGCCACCATAGCATCAATATTGATGGAGTTACAGCCAATACCACTTGCAGCATTCAGAGAGGCAAAACGTCCTACGCCCCATCAGCTACCACTTGCCGTCAGTGGCCTCTAAAGCTGCCAGACTTTGGTGGTAAGTACCTTCACTATCCTTCTATCACAAGCCAAAGTTTCAGCTCGCTGGACGGCCAGTGTGAGGCTTGGGAGCAGATACTGGATAGAGCCCAAAAAAGGGCATGTTTTGGGACTTTCGCAATGCTGCTTTTGTCTGTATATCAACAAAGCCTGAAACTTGGAACAACGACGGTACCTATGTATCACTAAAGGATGTTAAAAGTTGAGAAGCGCTTTATGCAGAGTCTTGAGAGTAAAGTGTGTTGTGCCCCTGCCCAACCACGACGGAAAGAGTAGGGTCCGAGGGCGGAACGGATCGGAAGGGAAGTCATGACGGAACGGATGACGGTATTTGGCGGAGCGGTAGTGCAGCCGGTAATGCAGGGTAAATGGTATTGGTAGTCTGCGGCGTCGGCGCGGTCAGGGAGACCGCGGCCGATGGATGTCACACGCTCGTTAGCCGACAAGGGTTTCCTTTTCCCCTTGTCGTTTATAAAATCTAGTTCTCTACTTCTTGCGCACAGCGTACAAGCAGTCCGGCACCGGAACCCTTAGCGACACCAATACAACCCTCACCTCTCTCACGCTCACCCCTTCCGATATCGGAATCTTCACCCTCGGACCCGAGTAGATCCAAGACTTAACAGTATAAACGACCGCATATCCCCTATCGGAAGTTTTTGAGCAAATAGGATGACAGGCAAGAACAAAAACACGCCTGACGAGGAGGAGCCCGTCGAGGGCAACTCTCCCCCTGTAGAGGCTCCGACCCCGGAACCCCCAGCGCCCACCCCGGTCCATCCCAAGACCCGAGCGGGCAAGGAACGAGCTGCCACGTCGCGTCCGAGATCTCCTCAGAGACCGGGAAGCCCTCAGGTCGATCTCTCCGCCCTGGTTACCATGGTCCAGAACTTGGTACAGGAGGTTCAGAACCTGAAGGAGCAAGTGGCCGAGCAGGCACGCTTGCCTGAATCGCCCCAAGTTTTCCCGTCCAGGGAAAGTGAAGCTGAAGGGGACGAACCTGGGGACATCTCTACGGACGTACTAGGCCGAACCCGGGATCGACGCCTGGCTCAGGCCGGTTTATCCGCCCCCGGGGCCCAAGGACTTCAAGAAAGTCAAGACCCTACTAGTCGCGGCCAGGATCGCCCTAATTTCGGACATTCCCACCCAGGAGTACGTTTCGATCACCGAAGTACCTCGCGGGCTGAGAGCTCACCTCAGGGTCCGACCAACAACGAGCTACCCCCTCAGGATGCCCGAATCGCGACCAGTGCTCCCCCGGAGAATCGATGGGCTGGGAGAGACCCTCCCCCGCACTGGGATCGATCTTCTCGACAGCTCTCCGTACCAGGATCGGCCGGACAATGGTCGGACAGAGGAGGCCCGCGAGGGAAGTCCCTCATTAAACCTCCAGAGACTTTCAGTGGGGATCGACCATCGGAAAGAAAGGAGTTCATCAGAACCTTGGAATACATGTTCATGTCGGACCCTGGGCAGTACGATCTCGCGTTACCGGGAGCGGACAACCTCCGCATCATCACGACGATTTCGTACCTCACAGGACAGGCTCGAGTCTGGGCCACCAACCTGTGGGATCAAGTTCCTCGACCGGCGTCAATGCTCTACTGGCACGATTTTACGCAGGTCTTCGCCGCGATTTTCTTCGATCCGGAGGAAAAGGAGAGAGCCAAGAAAAAAATACAGATGTTGAAACAGACGGGTAAGCTCCACCGAATCTACTCGTACACTATTGAATTCAACTCTCTCCACCCCCTCACAGGTTACGACGGCTTGGTCCTGAGAGACTTTTATTACAAAGGTCTCTCCAGTGAAATGAAGGACGCGGTTGCCTTGAACGGACTCCAGATCGACACTCTGCAGCAACTGCAGAACGCCTGCACCCGACAGGACCAGCGACTGGCGGAAAGGGAGCAAGAGCGTAAGGAGGAAAAACGCGAGGAAGAGCGTTCCTTCTCCGGTCGCGGGAAGTTCGATAAGTCGGACCGGACGCGCACTCGTGGATCTTCGCGCCATACTCCGACCACGGAGAAGCCTGTTGGAAATTGGAACTCCGACAAGCGCAGTGAGGATCGGAACAAGACGCCCGGAGCCGATAGTCGGAAAGACAACGGGACAGGCAGGCCGAAGATCGCCTGTTACGAGTGCGGAGGGGACCACCTCGCTCGGAATTGCCCGAACAGGTCAAACCGGGCACAAGGCGGACGTCGCAGTGGAGTCAACGTCATGGTGGATCGCGAGGAGCAGGACGACTCGGAGGATTCGGAGTACTCTGACTCCGAGACGGGGAGTGAGACATCCTCCGATGACAGAGACGACGTTTCCGACCAGGGAAACGAGAGCGGGGAGAACTAGAGCGCGCTGGCTCTCCCCATCCAGTTTTAACGCGTGAACCTCTCATGGTCACCATCAATTCCTCCTTCAAGTCATCATCGTCTCCTCAACTTCTTCTCATATCTCTTTCCATCGACGGACACCAGGTCAATGGACTCATCGACACCGGAGCCTCCAGATCTTGGATCAAGGCGAACAAAGTGCCACTGGGCAGTGAGGTCCTAGAGGTCAAACCCGTCTCTGCTTCTGGTTTCTCCTCCAAGGCCACCCGCATCTCTTCCACCTCAAGGGTAGCTCGAGTGACAATGACCCTCGTGGGATCATCGACCTCGGCCTCCTCAGTGGACGAGCTGCTCATCCTAGAGGACCTAGTTTTTGACGTCATTCTAGGCCTGGACTGGCTTGGACGTCATCAAGCCTCGATCAACTTGAATCCCGCCTCCCTCCAATTCGAGACTTTCGGCCATGTTCCCATCCTCGGAAAGGCCACTCAGTATAGCTCTTCTCCGGATTCTCCTCTCCAACTCATCGTTCCCTCTGAGAATCCCTACGTCGCCTGGAGCGACGAAGTCACAGCCTGGGCCTCCAGTTCCGATTTCGACGACGTCGACGTCGACGAGGAGGTCTCTAAGGAGGAACTCAAAACGGTTCCTCCCCAATTCCACTGCTTTGCGGACGTATTCTCGAAAAAGAGAGCTGATCGACTCCCACCACTCCGGAAGCTGGTGGACCTCCAGATCAAAACCCCGGACGACCTCGTCCAGTTGATGCCTCGGCCCCGAGTGTATCACACCGGTCGTCGCGAATCTATCGCGCTGGCGGAATATCTGGACGACATGCTCCGGAAAGGGTTCATTGAACCCAGCCGTTCGCCCATCGCTTCCTCGGCCTTTTTCGTTCCCAAGGGCACCAAGAACGAACTCCGGTTGGTGGTGGACTACAAGAATCTGAATGAGCACACAGTGAAGGACAAGTATGCACTGCCCCTCATCTCGGATATCTTCGCCGCTCTAGCAAAAGGGAAGATCTTCTCGAAAATCGACCTTCGCGGAGCCTACAATCTCATGCGCGTTCGCGAAGAGGACCAATGGAAGACGGCTTTCATTACCTCTCGCGGAACCTTCGAGTACAAGGTCATGCCCTTTGGCCTGAGCAACGCCCCGTCGGCTTTCCAGCGATGGGTCAACACCATTTTCCAGGACCTCATGCCCCGCCAAGCCATGGTCTACCTGGACGATATCATCTTGTTTTCGGAGAATGAGACCTCTCACGGAGAGCTCATTCACGAGGTTCTGTCTCGTTTGCGTGCGAACAGACTCTACGCATCTCCGCACAAGTGCGAGTTCTTCAGGGACAAGGTGACGTACCTAGGACATGTCATCAGTCCTGAGGGGGTGGAGGTGTGCCCGGACAAGATCGCTGCGGTGCAGGATTGGCCGCCTCCCACCTCGGTCAAGAAGATTCAACGCTTCTTGGGCTTCGCCAACTACTCCTCGAAGTTCCTGTCGTCTTTCGCAGTGCACACGAAGCCCTTGACCCGCTTACTCCGTGATAGCGTGAAGGCCTCCCTCGGCATCACCCGAGACACACAGGAGTTCGAGTTGCCACCGGCAGCGTTACAGGCTTTCGAGGATATCAAGAAGGCTTTCACCACCGCTCCGATACTGGCCCACTGGGACGACGACCGCGAAACGATCTTGGAAACGGATGCGTCAAATTTCGCAATAGGTGCCATCCTCTCCCAGTATCACGGAGAAAAACTTCGACCAGTGGCTTACCTGAGTCGGGCTTTCTCTCCTGCCGAGATGAACTACGATGTCCATGATAAGGAGATGTTGAGCATCATCGAAGCTTTCCGGGCGTGGAGACACATGTTGCTGGGCGCCGAGAGCCTGATAGTGCACACGGACCACAGGAATTTGGAGTATTTCCACTCCACCAAAACCTTGACGCCACGTCAGGTACGCTGGTCACAATTCCTGTCCCAATTCAGGTTCAAGGTGGTCTACAGAGAAGGGCAACTGAATGGGAGGTGTGATGCCTTGTCCAGACGAGAGGACCACGAAGAGGCCGCCGCAGTCGCCGCTACCAACGTTCCCCAGAATGTAGCGGACGAACTGGGCATACGCCGGAGGGCGAAGCCCCGTGCCAAGATCGTGGGCACCCTTTTTCCGCCGGACTCCGCACCTGGAATCGATTCCGCCTCCGCCGCCGCAACCCGCCATGATTCGACCGTGGCGGCAGTCCATTCCTACTCCCGTTTCGAGATCGTGGAGGATGAATTGACCGAGGAGATCAAGTCCGCGTGTCGAGCTCTGAAAACGAAGGAGCTCAATCGCCTGAAGGAGGCGCCGGGTTTCTCTGTGCGAAGCCAAGACCCCCAAGTTCTCTGGTTCAATGGAGCCCTGTACGTGCCGGATCAGGGTTCGCTGCGTACAAGGGCGCTGCAGAAACATCATGACCCTCCCGAGTCCGGACACTGGGGAGCCACAAAGACCAGGGCTGTGCTTAACAGACACTACGCCTGGCCGGGTGACAGGAAGGACGTGAAGAAGTTTGTGGACTCTTGCCGTTCCTGCAACCAGGCCAAGCCCGGAAGGACACACCCTCCCCCTTTGCGCCCCCTCGAGCTGGCGGAAGCACCTTGGAAGTCGATCTCGATGGACAGGATCACCCAGCTCCCTCTTTCGGACGGTTACTCGAGCATTTTGGTGATAGTGGACCGCTTCACTAAGATGGCACTGTTCATTCCGGTGTTGGAAAACTTCTCTTCGAAAGACCTGGCGGAAGTGTTCATTGAACGGGTGATTTACCGTTTTGGAACACCGACGGACATAGTGTCCGACAGGGGACCAGAGTTCGCCTCACAGCTGTGGAAGGACATCTGTGCGAAACTGGGCATTCGGGTGAAGTTGTCCACAGCGTACCACCCACAGACGGATGGACAGACGGAACGAGTGAATCAAACCCTGGAAGTATACCTCCGACACTACGTCGGTTATCACCAGGACAACTGGAGCAGACTCCTTCCTCTGGGGGAATTCTGCTACAACACCACTCCGCATTCGGCAACCCACCGCTCCCCATACGAGGTTCTGTACAATTACGTCCCAGAGCTGCGCACTACCCATATCACCGAGTTGGGCGACACCCACAGCGATCTATCGTCGGAAGAGCTTCGCGAACAGGTCAAGAAGTTCCTCAAGGACGCCAGAGACTCGGCTGCTCACCACCACAATGGGAAGAATGCGCAGCTGCCCAATTGGGAGGTGGGAGACCAAGTGTGGCTCTCAACGGAGAACCTACGGGTGAAACGCCCTAGTCGGAAGCTGGGCAACAAGTTCTGCGGACCTTTCCCCATCAGGAAGAAAGTCTCGACGCACGCCTACCAGCTGGACCTGCCGGCAGACATGCGAATCCATGACGTGTTCCACGTTTCCCTCCTCCGGACCTCCATTTCGAACGAGTTCGAGGGAAGAGAGATACCTCCTCCTCCCCCGGTAATTGTGGACAACGAGGAAGAATACGTCGTGGAGGAGATCATTGCTCACAAGCCAGGTCCGGATGGGGGAATGTACCGCGTCAGGTGGAAAGGTTACGGTGAGGAGCACAACTCCTGGGAGCCCAGGAGTGCAGTAGAAAATGCGGCCGCCTTGGACCGATTTGAGGCTGCAGAGGCGGGTAAGGCGAGACGGCGAACACGTCAGCGAGGGCTGGCGCGTCGCTAGCGTTTCCGCAGGCGGAAGACGCCTGGGATAGGTCGACGATTTCCTCCCTCTTTACATTCAGTCACATGCGTCGCTCCTAGGAGGGAAATCTCTTCATTTCTTCTTCAAGATCAATCGAACAAGCCTTCTCAAGGACGAAGGACACACAAGCACAGGTCTGGGGCCCCCTCGCCCCCACACACTCTTTACGACTCGATCACTCCAAGTCTGAGTCGCCCTCAAAGTTGGTAACCGTGTCAGGATCACCTCCTCTGGCGGCTACTCGTCTCTGTTTCTCAGCGAAGGCCTCTGCGCTCAGTTGAGCGCGGTCTTGAGAAACTGGAGCCCTATTGCGAACGAGTAAAGCGGCAGCATCTCGTACCACGCCAAAGGTGGCGGCAAGTGTTCCACGTACGGGGGAGGTCGCAACTGCAGACGCAGGCGAGGCCGATACCGGAGTGGAGGGCTGCTGAGCGCCTCGGTCGAGAATGTTGATGAATGGACCTTCGATCGAAGAGCCTTCACTGTCGCGATACTCGCTAGCATCCACGCTGGGTCCTGGAGAGAGCACCATCGGCTCTAGGATGGATCCAGCATCCTCTTCCCCAGGTGGGAAGAGCGGATCGCCCTTCTTCATCATCTCCTTGTTTATGTCCTCGGCGTCTAGGGCTGCTGCTCGACGCTGAGTCTGGAGGTGGTGTGGCAAGGTGTGGTTCTGAAGTAATACGTCATCGTCTCCGGACGCAGTCTCGATGTCGCTTACTTCCTCGTCTCCTCCTATGGCGGAGAGGCTCATAGACACGGTAGAAGACCATTCCCCGTCGTCGGACG
Organism: Microstroma glucosiphilum; assembly: GCF_003144135.1. Taxonomy (NCBI): domain Eukaryota; kingdom Fungi; phylum Basidiomycota; class Exobasidiomycetes; order Microstromatales; family Microstromataceae; genus Microstroma; species Microstroma glucosiphilum. The sequence continues at coordinate 152,253 of NW_020289927.1, read as the reverse complement.
AGCTATCGACGTCCATTAGTAGAGGAGCCGAGAGGAGCACTTCTCGTGCGGATGGAGGGGTCTTGGGCGCAAAGGTCCTGAGACTCTTTCGCTTACGAGGAGTGATGGAAGCTGAGGTCGCTCCGGTATTGCCTGAGTCTGGCAGGTACAGGTCGTCGTCGTCGGAAGGAGTCTTCCACCTCGCCAGGTAACGCTTGCGAGTGGACGTTCTGGCCTTCATCCTGCGAGCTCGAGCATCGACAATGACCGGTTCGCTCTCTTCTTCCTGGTCAGTCTCCTCTTGAGGAACGCTGATGTTCTCTTCGACAGAGGAGCCGTCGCCTTCCTCCTCCTCTGGTTGAGCCGCAAGACGAATGGCCTGCAGGTTGCTGCTTATCATGCTGCCGATGGGTTGTTCAATCTTGATGCGCAACTACGGAGGTTAGAGGGTTTTGGGTCAGCTGCCATTCCCCCCTCCGGACGATCCTTTCTTACTCACCAACTGTAGAAAGGGTTGCGAGACCGACGGGTCTCGAATTCCGCCTAGGGTAGCCTCCCACTCCGCTATCCAGGCGATGCCTTCTTCCAACAGTTCCTCCATTCGACCTCGTTGCTTGGCGACCACAGATCTTGGGGTTACCCTCTTGCGGCGAGGACGCTTCTTCTTCTTCTTTTGCACAGGGGTCGTAGCCTTCTCCGATGGAGGGGGTTTTACAGATCCCTGGGCGTCGCATTCCTCGTGACAGATTGCGCAGACCAGACACGCCTGCCCCTGTCGCAGAGGAGTGCGAATGGGGAGGAGACAGGGGACTGGAGGTGAAGATGGATCGTGGAGAAGCCTAAAGGCCTCCATGATCACGGTGCGAGTGCACGCTACCGTGGCGTGCATGGCGGTACCGGCCTTCACGAAGGCTGGAAGTTCCTTTCTGGGAAGGAGAGCGTTTTCCTTGTAGATCCAGGGAACAGCGACCCCTCCTACGGAGCTTTGGCCTGCCGTGAAGTACTTGTCCCAAGCAGCGAAAGCACGAATGGCAACGCTTTCCTGCCCCCCAACCTCGTCGGATGAGCCCATGCGAACGGGGTATCGGTTTGGGACTACGAATGCTGCGTATGCCTCAAGAGTCTGCCCTTCGACAAACGTGTAAGGAACCTCCAGGGGAACTAGCCATCCCTCGGGCACGTAGTTGGGGTCACGCATAAGCAGCTGCTTCTCCTGGCGAGGGGTAAGAGGAGTCTCTGAGAAGAGCTCATCGCCCGACGCTGGAGAACTCCCCGTTCGGTGATCGTTGAGGGCTGCGAGAGAAGTCAGGACAAGCTATTAGCAATCTCGCACCCGCAACGGAAGTCGTGATCGCCCACGATCATGCTCACCGGAAGGCGATCGACCCATCGACTCTTCTGCGTTGGATGGACGTAGAAGACGGTACGATCGGTCAACAACGACTCGTTTCTCTATCCTAGGACACCTTTCCACTCACGACTAAGGTTTACAGGCTCAGAGGCTGCTGTGGGCAACGAGCAGACGTATGCAGGAGTGCAGACAATCAGCGCCTCCAGTCATCGCTGCATCCGCACCCGCAGACCTGTACAAACCTTCGTTAGTAGGAACAGGCTCTCCAGGTAGAGCAGAGGCGGACGAGTCGTCCATCGTGGAAGTCGCAGGATCGGTTACGGTAGCTGAGGAGGTTATCGCAAGTGGGAGCGGACGATAGAGAGACAGGTTTCCTTTGCGATCACGCTTGGAACTCTTCTCACCGTCGTCAGAGCAAACAGGCACGAACCGCGTCACGTGACTGCCACTCTCGTCACCACACGCGGTTGTTGCCGACGCTCCCGATAGCGACTCCTCAACACCAACGTCGGTTCAGGACCTCCGTTTCACCCTCCCACACGGACGTAGGACCGTAGCATCCCGATGCAACGGCCCTGCCGAAGGGGGGGGGTGTAGTGTTGTGCCCCTGCCCAACCACGACGGAAAGAGTAGGGTCCGAGGGCGGAACGGATCGGAAGGGAAGTCATGACGGAACGGATGACGGTATTTGGCGGAGCGGTAGTGCAGCCGGTAATGCAGGGTAAATGGTATTGGTAGTCTGCGGCGTCGGCGCGGTCAGGGAGACCGCGGCCGATGGATGTCACACGCTCGTTAGCCGACAAGGGTTTCCTTTTCCCCTTGTCGTTTATAAAATCTAGTTCTCTACTTCTTGCGCACAGCGTACAAGCAGTCCGGCACCGGAACCCTTAGCGACACCAATACAACCCTCACCTCTCTCACGCTCACCCCTTCCGATATCGGAATCTTCACCCTCGGACCCGAGTAGATCCAAGACTTAACAAAGTGGAACATTGTACAAAAGGTAGACGCCTTAGAAGAATACCTGCAGCTCCACCAATTCACATGATAGCCGGCTCATTTTTGGCCAGCATCAAGTCAAATACAATGTCAAATGGATGGCAAAGTATCGTCTCTTTGGCATCAATATTGAGCGAGTGACAGAGAATCTAGCAAGAGTCAACTGCGGACAGGTTCTGTTAGTCCAGCAGGATTGGCTCTAGCTCCCTCAATATTACTTTGATGGATCCAAAACTTTAACAGCGTCAAGTTCAGTGTGTTTACTACAGGTTTGTCAGCAAGTGTTTGACATGTTTGCTAGCACAACGTTGTACAGTAGCTTGCCAAAGTGTAGCAATGTAAAATGGTCATTGTGGAGCACCCCTGCTGCAGATTCCAAAAAATCATGCGGCGCACGCGCATTTTGGGCAAAGGATAGCCACACCACTCTAAAGGCCGGTACGGCCGAAAGGGCTTCGTCTGTTCATTGTTTGATACTCACAGGCGTTCACGTTGGTCAACAGGTCTCTACAGGGTGATGATCATGGTATCATTGTATGGGTCGGTATTTGACCAAAGCTGAATCTGGCAATGCCGCGCTTCAAGAGGACCCGATCGCCTCTTCGAGTCTACTGCCGTATCTATCTGTCCATCGAGGGGACACTGCTTTTCCCCTCTCTGATTCGTTCTACTCTTCCATCTCAAGCCGTCACCTTTCCAACAGTCACCTTCTTCCCACTCTGCAAAATTGTCCTCGCCTGCTCCGCCTCAACAAACCAGCTATACCCCTTCAACAAGGGAGGCTTCGCCTCCGGTTTCGCAGGCGCCACAGGGAACTCCATGCGACCAAGCATGCTGAGGGGCTCGACGAGACAGTGTAGGTGCAAGTGGGAGACGGAGGTGAGGGGCGGGACGTGGAAGCCAAGACGACGCTTTGATTCTGAGCGAGTATCAGGGGAGGAGGAAGGTCGCTGACTTTCTAGGAGGTCGAGAGCTTGCGTACCGATGTCTACGAGACGTTGTACTGAGGACATGAGATAGGGGTTGAGACGTACTCAGCTCGACTGTTGTCATCACTGCATTCGCCTTCGCTCATTCTGCCAGATCCCCCGCGCTTCAAATACTCACCCATCGCGGCACCTTCAGCCCCCTGGAGCGCCTTGACGTCTTTAACGTGCACCCTCGGTACAGCAAGCAAGTGCAGCACGCCCTTTGGTGATCGATCATGGAACGCGACCGCCTCCTCATTCTCCATCACCACCTTGAAAGGCGAATTTGGGTCGCTCATGGGCGGTATATTGCAAAAGATGCAAGGGCGTCCAGACGATGTTGAACGGGTGTTCGTTCCTGCCGAGTCGAGGAGAGCACTAGTGCCTTCGCCGGTAGAGTCTTGCGCTTTACTGTGAGCGTTACTTCCGGCGAAGCCGAAGCAGGACTTGAGGAAAGACAGCGGAGCCATCGTGTTTCTGTTCTTGATGTTCAGCGTGTGAAGGGATCTAGCGAGCACAATGACCAGCAAGAGGAGAGCGACACCCTTGCGACGCCGGAGAAGATCGAGGCACCTCCTGACTTTAGCTCCAAAAAGGTTCCTGCCAAGGAACGCAGCGCCGAGCTGTCCCCACCAGTCCGTTCAAGCTCCACTAGCAAGCTGCTTGCTTGATCTCCTTCTCCTACTTGCCTTGCAGGAAGAAGTAGCAGCTGCGACTAAGAGCTCCAAATGGAGGAGCGCCTCAGATGCTGAGAAGGAAGAGGGTTCGGTGTGCTCGACTACGACGACGGAAAGGGCTTCTTCGGGAGGGGCACTGTTCATGCACGCACGCACGCCCGGCGCTTGCAGAGGTCAAGGGAGGGGATCGCTCTCACTTGGTGAATATCGCAGATCGTTGCTACCTTACCTTTCGACAGTCGAGGAGAGAGATTAGGACAGGGGAAAGAGAACAGGAGGAGAGCTCTTTATAGATGAGAGCAGACCGGCTCAGCATCCCCGGCGCCGTAATGCCAAGCAGCGAAGATGTGTGATCTGCCCCTGCCCCTGACACGACGCCGTCTCAATCTCCTCCCGTCGTCGTCGGGCCGGCGGCGCTCGTGCATGCCATCACAGACCCACACCTCATCAACCCGGCTCAATCCGATCAGACGACACGACCACAGGACATTGTCCCTTCTTTGGTTTGTGGGGAATCATGTTGAATGTCATTCAAGAGAGTACAAATGTGACCGAGACCGATGATGATGATGATGAGTAACCTATAAAGTGAGGAGGGAGCACCCCCTTCCCAAGCAAGCAAAATGACGACTGAAAGAAGGCCCGCTGAGCTTCAGCGAATCATCTCCAGTGATGTATGAAACAGTAAGGATCGTGAACAAGGACACCGTGAACTAAGACGAGAATGCTGAGAGAGACAACGTTAAAAGTAGGGACGCCAATGACCCGTTGAGGGTCGTCAGGCTTTTGGTTGGGGCGGGCAAGACGAGCAGTGCGCACAGAACTGTCGAGACACCGACCGCTTTAGGCAAGCTCCTTGCGGGCCCGCTGGGTAGCGGCCATCATGGCCTCGAGCTGAGCAGTGCACTCCTCCCAAGTCCTGGTCTTGAGACCACAGTCGGGGTTGATCCAGACCTTGTCGAAGCCGACGACCTCTACAATTCGCTTGATCTTCTCGAACTGCTCCTGCTCAGGGGCAACACGGGGGCTGTGGATGTCAAAGACACCAGGGCCAATGTCGTTGACACCCTCGTCCTTCTTGTCACCGGTGAAGACCTTGAGGAGCTTCTCGTCCGACTTGGAGTTCTCAATGGAGATCATGTCGGCGTCCAGAGCAAAGACGGCAGCAATGCAGTCCTCGAAGCTGGAGTAGCAGAAGTGAGAGGCAGTGTTCATCTCGTCGGAGACACCAGCAGCCGACAGACGGAAAGAGTCGACGGCCCAGGTGAGGTAAGAGTCCCAGTCGGACTTTCGCAGGGGCAGACCCTCACGGAGAGCGGGCTCGTCAATCTGAACCGACACGATACCAGCCTTCTCCAGGTCGCACACCTCGTCACGGAGAGCCAGAGCAATCTGCTTTGACTGCAGGTCACGAGAGATGTCGTCACGGGGGAAGGACCAGTTGAGGATGGTCACGGGTCCAGTGAGCATTCCCTTCATGACCTTCTTGGTGAGGCTCTGAGCGTACTGCGACCAGCGCACAGTCATGGGCTGAGGTCGAGAAACGTCGGAGACGACAATGGGCGGTCGGACGTATCGGGAACCGAAGGACTGGACCCAACCGTTCTGAGTGAACTCGAATCCGTCGAGGAGCTCGCCGAAGTACTGAACCATGTCGTTCCTCTCGGGCTCACCGTGCACGAGGACATCCAGGCCAAGAGCCTCCTGGCGCTTGACGACGTCGGCAATCTCGTTCTCGAGGAACTTCTCGTACTGGGCCTGGTCGATCTCGCCCTTGTTGAAGCGAGCACGCTGGCTTCGGATCTCCTTGGTCTGGGGGAAGGAACCAATGGTGGTGGTGGGGAGAGCGGGCAGGTTGAGGCGCTTCCTCTGGACTTCCCTTCGCACAGCGAAGGGCGACTTTCGGTTGAGGTCCTCGGGCTTGATGGCAGCCACACGGTCACGAACGGCAGAGTTGGAGTTCTTCTCAAAGTCACGTCGGGCCTTGATCGAGCGCTCGTTTACCTCCAGACGGTCAGCAGCGGTGCTGGGGTCACGGAGAGCGGCAGCGAGGGTAGCGACCTCACCACACTTCTCAGTGGCAAAGGAGAACCAGTCGAGAACCTCGGCAGAGAGCTTCTTCTCGTTCTTGATGGTGTAAGGGGTGTGGAGGAGAGAGGAGCTGGTGGCGATCTGAACTCGCTCGGCCTTGTTGCCCAGCTGGGCAACGACGTCCTTGGCGATCTTGAGAGAGGCGGCCAGGTCGTTCTTCCAGATGTTTCGGCCGGAGACGAGACCGAGGGAGAGGACAGTGTCCTTGTTGGCAAAGGCGCTGACGACGTTGTTCAGGGCGTTGGGGGCAGAGTAGACGTCAACGTGGAAACCAGCAATGGGCAGGTCCTTGACGAAGTTGACGTTGTCATCCACACGGCCGAAGTAGGTGGTGAGGAGAGTCTTGATCTCGGGCACCTGGCTGGCGAAGAGCTCGTAAGTAGACTTGAACTGGCTAGCGTACTTGGCACCGTCGTCCATGCAGAGGACGGGCTCGTCGATCTGAACCCAGTCGGCACCGGCGGCGGCGAGCTTCTTGAGGAGCTCGACGTAGACGGGGGCCAGCTTCTCGAGGAGAGAGACGGTGTCCAGGTTGGGGTTCTTGGCCTCACGCGAAGCCTTACCCAGCCAGAGGAGGGTGATGGGTCCAACGAGGACGGGGCGGGCGTTGTAGCCGGCCTCCTTGGCCTCGACGAAGTCATCGACGGGCTTGGTGTTGTTGAGCTTGAACTCGAGGCTCTCGTGGAGCTCGGGGACGAGGTAGTGGTAGTTTGAGTTGAACCACTTTCGCATCTCGTTGGCGGGGAGATCCACACCACCCTTCTGGTGTCCACGGGCCATGGCGAAGAAGGTGTCGAGGGGGCTCAAACCGGACTTGGCGTAGGCAGAGGGAATGATGTTGAAGGTGTTGGAGAAGTCGAGGATGTGGTCGTAGAGGGTGAAGGTACCGGTGGGGATGACATCGACACCCTGGCTCTTGATGATCTCGTAGGTGTGCAGCCTCTGCTGCTTGGCAACCTTGAGAAGCTCATCAGCCTGGATCTTGTCAGACCAGTAGGCCTCGAGGGCCTTCTTGACCTCACGCTGAGGTCCGATACGGGGGAAACCAAGAACGGAAGAGGCACTGCAAGGAGAGACACGTGGGGCAGAAGTGTGATGGGTAGAATGTCAGCATTGCTGCATCGGTAGGGCAGTGTGGGTCGTCTGAGACGGCAGCGATTGAGCGGTATGCCTCCCAGAGGGCTTTTCGCTTGATGTCCGTCCACCTCGTATCCCTCCGAGCGGCTCGCCCGTGCATACAGTTGCTCTACCACCATCCAGCTGCGACTTGCAGCTCGCTATCCACTACCCCATCCGACACTCCTACTGCTGTTACTGCCTATGGTCCTACTCACGCCATTTTGTTCCAAATAGCTCTAGAGAAGATTTTGTGTGCGGTATAAAGGAGAGGAGACAGAGCTAACGGTGACAAGGTAGCAGTGTCGTGTGGGTGATGGTAAGGGCGAGAAGAAGCGGGAGGTTGGGGGGGCAAGGGGGAGGAAACGTTGTGGGTTGCGCTCCGCCTCTTGGAAGATCGAGGAAGAAGTGAAAGTGGCAGGCAGAGGCACAAGGGCTCAGCCAGGGCCAGAGCGCAAAGGCCAAGCAGGCGGCGCCCAGACGTACGCACGACACAGGCGCATTTCTTCGCGCGCGCACCACTCGGGCGGCTTAGCACAGGCAGCTTCTCGGGGCAGAGCGGAGCGGAGCAAAGACAATTGGCGCATGGCTGCTGCATCTTCTTGCCCCCTCCTGGCCGCATGGGCCTGGCTCGAGCTCCCGCCATCGCCTTTGTCCCGCCCACGTTTGCTGCTGCGCACATGTGCCAAAAGGTTGCAGACCAAACCACTCTCGCTTCAGTTGTCCAATTGAACGGGGAATTTTATTCGAAGTTCAACTGAACAAAAGTATTTGGTGAACTATTAAAAGATAGATGTGGAGAAGTAGAAGAGAAGAAACAAAAGAGTCTGCTCGATGTGCGGAGAAAAACGATGTGACGAAAAGGCGCGGGCGTGTGTCGTTATGTCAAAATGAAAGCCAGAGAAATATAGTACAATGGGGAATGAAAGGGTCATCGACGCAGCTCAGAAGCCTCGGAGGCCTGTCTGCGTGCGATGAGTACTGATACAAGGGAAAACAGACGACGAAGAAAACATGTACAATATAGAAGTAGTAGCAGCCAGCCAACGATATTACTGCTCGGCCTTGATCGAGGCCCCACGGTGGCCTCCAGGCCTGCTCCCGCCCCTGCTCTTCAATTCGCCGAACCTTCCTCTGTGGTCCAGCATAGCCATCAGGCCGTCCAGAGCGCATACGTCCACCTCCAGAGGTGCACCACTGCCGCTGCCCTGGGCATTGACCGTCGCAATGTTTGCAGCCGGAATCGAGTTGATCAACTCCTCCAGCTCTCCCATGTCGGTGCGCAGAAAGACAGGATGCTGGGCCAGACGGCTGTAAGCCGTGTTGGGCGTGATGCGCTCACCTCGAGGAGAGTTGTTGCGAGAACCACCAGCACTGCTATCGTCCGAAGAGACGTCAGACTTCATCTCCATCCAGTTCATCCCACGACTGGACTGACTATCCGACATCTGGCGGCGACCGTACTGTTGCTGGCCTCGCTGCTCTCCAGCGCGAATCGCTCGACGCTCCAAGATACGGAGAAAGACCTGAATGTGCTCCGCGGGGCTAAGCTGTGCAGCTGAGGGTCCGTGTTGAGATTGCTTGTGGTTGCCGGTATTACTCGCGGGCTCTTTACCATTCTTGAGATCGGCACCTGCTTGACTCAAAGGGTCGCTACTGTTCGATGTGGCGAGAGCAGGTGTGAAACCGGTGGGCATGTTGCTGTTGAAGTTATAGTTGCCGCCGCCAGGGGTGTGTCCGCTGGTGAGGAAGGCACTGATATCAAAGGGAGACTGCGAGCCATTGTTGAGTTGGCCGGCTGACGCCTGTGCGACAGCATTGGCCTTGTCGTCCAGATAGTTGTCACCACCGAACATTCCTCCACCGTGGGCATCCCACCAACTCTGCTCTGGTGCGGGCTCGTTAGATAGGTTGACAGCAAACGGTATGGGGTTTGGGTTGAGCAGAGCATCGTTCTGGTGTGGGCGATGAGCCATGCCGTATCCGCTATGAACACTGGGGCCTTGGTTCGACTTGAGGAACGCAGATCCTCCGCCCTGCGCCTGACTCTGCTGCTGCTGCTGCTGATCTGGCTGCGCATGATTCGGCTGACTGCCAAGCATACCCATCAGCGAGCTGAAAGTCCCAGGTGTGATCCCATCTCTCGAAGAGAGGTGGGCACTGTCCTGCTGTTGCTGTTGGGTAAGCTGCTGCTGCTGTGGATGCGGCTGTAGCTGTGATGACATTGGCTGCTGCTGCTGCTGTGGTGCCTGCACGCCTTGTGAAGTTACGTCGGGGAAGTTGAGCGAAAGTAGACCATTACGAGTGTCACCGCTGCGACCGCCGCTCATGGAGCGACTAACAGACTTCCTTGTATCTGACTGATGTGATTGATGCTGGCTGTTGTCGCTGCTCTCCCATTGCGGTGCACGGCTTGGATCGTTCCAACGCACGGTCATCGCATCACCTTGAGGCATGTATGCAGGTAGACCACTGGGATCCAGCATGCCCGGATTGACAGATCCGGGGGGTGCCTCCATGGCAGTGTACTGCTGCTGATTGGGAGGTGCGATTGATGAGGATTGCTCTTGCCGACCACTGCTGTCGGAGGAGCTCTCGCCGTTACTGTCCTCGTACGCGCCGTCACTGATGCCCTCGAGTGCGCCTGGAATCATGTTACCGTATCCCAAGCGTACCAATAAGGCTCTCAAGGCCTCGTTCTCGTCCTTGAAACGCCTGGCCATGTTCTGCAGCTCGGCATTGGCCTCGAGACCCATCTGATCAAAGCGCCTGCACCTCTCCTCCAGATCCTTGACTCTGGCCTCCCTTCGCTTACGAAACTCTCGTTGAGCCTTGCGATTCTGTAGTGTTCGCTTCGTTACAGGCGGCTCGCCAGGCTTTGTGCTGGGCACTAGCTCTGATCCTGAGCCTCCGACGAATCGAGACGAATTGCCTTCATCATGGAGCTCATCGTCGATGGAGGAGGAAGGAGAGCTGGCCTTGCGCTTGTACGACGTGTGTGAGGGAGCCATGTGAGCGAGGCTGACGTGGGCGTGGGTGGACTTGGGTGTGCAAGCGAGAATGCCAAATCAAGTCAAGCAGAGTGAATTGACTCTTGTGCTTGAGATCTGGCCGACGTCCAAATCACGGCTGGACGTAGTGCAGGTAATTTGACTCTGTCAGAGACCAGACAGTAAGTGGGTGTCAAGTGTGTACAGTGACTAATGCGCGCAAATCGGTGAGGTAATGTGGGTAGGTCTGCTACCACCAGAAGTGGATACGGACTGTGGCTGTGATGGCAAAGATCGAGGGGTTAGTCGGGTGGGTAGGGGAAAAGGGTAATGTGCGACTGGAGAAGGGCGGAACGAGGAGGGAAGAGAGGTGAGGCTGGTAGTCAGTCATGCAGGGCGGCGAGCGCCCTTGGGTCGATTGTGACCGGCTCCACACTCTGCGAGCGAGCCTGCCTGCCTGCCCGCCTCTGAGCAGACGCCGAGGCAGATCGATCGCCCAAGCCTCCGGCGCCCCGGGTAGAACCGTTACTCTCGCTGCGCCGGCTCCCCAAACCCCGCGTCGGCTAGGCTAAGCTTCACTACTTTAGGCTGCGACAAGGTCTCTCATCAAGCAGACTGGAGGCGGCCGAGTAGCAGCGGAAATCTACAGTGTGACAATTTCGGAGGCCGTGTGAGTCCAGCCTGCGTTCTCCTGACCACCCACCTACTTCCGTCTTCTTCAAACCCTGCCTGGTCGAACCGGGAAGCGGCAGCGGCTGGATCTTCGCCACCACCATGGGCCTAGCTTTGATGAAGCGAGGAACATGGCAAGCTCAAGCTTAGCAGGTCTTCGACCAAGGGCCTCTGGCCCGGCAAGCAAGGTGAGATCCTGCAACGAGGGTCCTCGGAGCGATCCACCCAAGGGCTTGCTCAGCTAATCCCGGGATCGGATCGGGGAGTCAATCCGCCGAGGCCGAGCGTTGCTTAGCTGACGTCATGGCCCGGCGGCTCTTCCCGCGCGTTTCACGCACTTTGCTGCATCTCCCCCCTCCGAAACGTGGTACAATGTGTGCGCACACCGATCGGACAATGCAGAGCCCAGCCGGCCAGAGTCGCTACGACATCGCAGACAAGTCCACGCAGCCCACTTCATGCGCCCCAATCAATTCTTCCGAAAAGCTGGACGGCAATGACTGCCCTGAAGCAGTCGTCGCAATTGGGAGGGATGCGGAGATATACTTTTTCCTTGGCTGTAGCGGAGGACAGAAACAAAAACTTCCTCCACGAGGCGCTGCAGCATGGCAGCATCGGTGGTCCTGCGTGTGGTGGTGGTGGTGGTTTTCCGGAAGAAGTGCCTGATCTCTATCGGAAGCGCCGAGTGTCCCTTGCTGGCATGGGCGGAGGTGTGTGACGGGGAGAATGATGTGTTGCAGCAGCAAATGAGGGCTGCCTGCGTCTTGGGCCGTGGTCTCCTCTGCCCGCTTCCTCTGCTCCTGTGCTGCACCCATCGCCCACGATTTGGGTGACGATGGGAATTTCAGTCTCCGTGGCAGTGAGCCGCCCGCTCCATCTGAAGATGCGCCGAGTGCGCAGGGGTGGTAGGCAGGGTAGCAGTGGTGGACATGCACCAACCACCGTCATCGCGTGGCTCCCTCGCTGAACTCTCTGGGCCCCTTTTCACTTCGCTTAACACTCTGCTTCACCTTTCTTCTTCTCGTACCATTCCAACAACCCATTCTTTCCTTCGCACCAACACATCTCCCCCATCACTACATACACAAGTGAGTTAGACAGACTAGCCTAGACGCAGCTCTCTGCAGCATGAGCGCAAAAGCACACGGTCGCTGTGTGTGCCCTGCTGCACATGGGTTCGGCACGAGCTGACCCGCACCTCACCACCGCTTCACCCTTTCTTCGCTTTGCAGTGGCTCCCGTTAACGCTAACCTCGCTGAGGACGTGAGTATAGCAACAAGGACGCCTTGAGCTCCTCTGCGCATACCGCTCACCCACCTCTTCTCTTCCTCGTCGCTCCACCTCGTTGCTTATCTTCAGATCTCCGCCGGCAAGGGTGAGTTACCCGGTCCCTAATATACAGCCGCCTTCGTCCGGAGCTGCTCAACTGACATTCAGCACCTTGCCCTTGTTCTCCTCCGCCCACAGCCTCTGCCTCTGACATCCAGAAGCTTGCTTCCAACCCCTCGTCGGGTGCTGGCGTCAAGGTTGGAGAGAATGTCTCCACCGCCATGACCAAGCTCAACAACGGCAACCTCATCCCCTCTGTGAGTACTCTGATGATTCAAATGCCCAAGGGCAGAGCCGGTGGTGACGCGCTGTGCCCTGTGCAGTGCGCAATTATTCTATTGCGCAAAATTCGATTTCTAATCGCAGCTCTACTACCCTGTTCGCTCTTCCACAGGTCGCTCTCGGTGTGTACAAGGCCCCCAACGACAACACCACTGAGCAGGCCGTCGAGTGGGCTCTTGACGCCGGTTACCGTCACATTGACGGTGCTGCCCGATACGCCAACGAGGAGGCCGTCGGAAAGGCCCTCAAGAACTGGTGCGCCAAGAGCGGTGTTCCCAGGGAGCAGGTCTTTGTTACCTCGAAGCTCTGGGACGCTGACCACGAGCGTGCCGAGGATGCCATTGCCGACTCGCTGAAGAAGCTCCAGCTCGAGTACATGGACATGTACCTCATCCACTCCCCAGGAAACATGGGTGAGGAGGCCCGAATCAAGGCCTGGAAGGGCCTTGAGGACGCCGTTGACAAGGGACTCATCAAGAACATTGGTGTCTCTAACGTGAGTACAATATGATGCAGAGAAGATTGCTAGTTTCTGCAAGAGCGCGATGTCCTGACCGATATTGCTCCCGCCTGCCCACATTCACAGTTCGACGTTGAGGAACTCGACCACCTGATGCAGCACGTGCGCATCAAGCCCGCCGTGAACCAGATTGAGTCGCACCCCTTCTTCCAGCACGAGGAGCTGCGTGAGGCTACCATCTCTCGTGGTATCCACATCCAGGCCTACTCGCCCATGGCTCAGGGTGCCGCTCTGGACCGAAGCGAGATCAAGACCATTGCTACCAAGCACGGCAAGACCCCCGCTCAGATCCTCCTCCGATGGGGTCTACAGATCGGCAACATCATCCTGCCCAAGTCGCTGACCCAGCACCGAATCATCTCCAACGCCCAGCTCTTCGACTTTGAGCTGGACGCTGATGACATGGAGCTCCTCAACTCCCTCGACGAGGGTATGAAGATGGGCAAGCTCGGCCCTGCCGGTACAAGTCAGCCCGCATCGCCAAATGCTACCAAGCCCAACTCGCGTAGGTCTTCTGGCAGCGGTGGACTGTCTGGCGGTGCTCTCAAGATGACCTCCAACTAAAAATTCCGTGGAGAGGAGAGAGAGAGAGAGACGAGAGAAGAGGGCCGGGTAGAAGAAGAAAGGTGCCGATATGCTTGTATATCATCTCTTGACGCGCAGATCACGATACAAATTCTAGAGCCGCGTTTGTGAACTCCGATCTGTCTGACTATGCTCGTGCTGACGACTGGATTGCTGAGCTCAAAAGGACTGGCTGTACACTATTGCGTTTGCCTATCGCCTCATAGATTGGTGGGCAGGTAGGCAAGGGAGACCCTGAGGCGGCGTTCCCAGCAGAAGTAGTGACAGAGCTCCGCGTGATCGCCTGACCCTTGCGTGCGTGGAGGAAGAGGAGGTAAAGTGACACAGCCGATGCTGTCTAGAAGTCAGACTCCTCGTGTACATTTCACACTTCAGACTCTCACGAGGTCGGGAGGTTCCTCACAGCACGATAAAGAGCTCAGAGAAATGCTTTTCATTACACGACTCAGGAAACGTTTACAAGAGAGGTGGGTGACAGAAGAAGAGGCGATGACTCTCTAGGGGCTATTTTGATAGCAGGGAGCCCTGTCTACATGCTTCGCGTGGCTCCCACATGTGAATTGACTATTCAGGATTCTCTTGTGTTCTTGATCAAGAGGCGTATCGGCGCTCGTAGGCCATCTTTCCGTTGTTCAGGAGGCTTGAAATTATCGCCTGTGGCAATCTCAGTGCTGTCCTTGATCGCTTCAAACAGCTCCGGCGATCCCGACAAGATGCCTAGCTTTGACAGTTGAGCACCAAGCCCGCTGATCGGACGGGACGAGTGTACGATCTGCACGATGGTGGATATACGATGGCTGCTCATCAATTCAGTGACCCCCTATCCCTGTACGGTCGCATTGGTCTTGAGAAAGTGCTCCACGGTGAACTCGCTAATCTTCAACTCCTGACCATCGAAATAATGTCGTCCATGTTCTTTGTGAGCGAGGAGTGTAGGGGTCAAAACATTCGTACGGGTTCCAGAGAAATCCAAGCGCAGACCACTGGTGGCGTCTCGATCACTATGCTGTGCAAGATTAATCGCCCAGCAGGCGATCACCATCCACCACGAATCGGCGCTCCACACGACGACGCCGAAGACTGTGGGCGTAGCGCAATCGCAGTCGAGTATGCCCGAGGCCCAGGTTCTCACTGCCATCTTGATGATGTCGGTGGTGCTCGTGCTTGAGGGCCACCAAAGCGTTGGGAAGCCATCGACAGTCTCTACCTTCCGTCACAGGCTTGTGGAGAGTAGCGCTGAGCTGTACAGGCATGCGGCCGGCCAGAGCTCTCTTCTTGTCCACCATGTGCTGGGTGATCCTCTTGCAAGGGCAAGGGACATGAGCCCGGTAGTAGTTCCACAGCCCCAAGAGATCCAGAGCCAGAATAGGGGCCGTTGATTGGGTGGCTCGAGGTAATGGCACTGCTTCAATCTCGACGGAGGTCTGCCTACCGACGATTGCCATGAGCTATCTGAGCGACGCGAGCAGATTATCGCAGGTAGGGAGAGGACGATTGGACGTCGACGTAGGCGATGTTCTCTCTCTGGACGCCAGAGGCAAGTAGATTGTCCATGCAGCGTTGAAAGAACGCTGGTGCATCTTTCACTAAGAACGACACTCTGTTGTGTTGGAAACTGCCCTTGTCGCATTCAAAGGCTGTCTTTCAGCGTCTGTCGATCCACAGTCAACGGACTATTGAGAGACAAGAATGAGTGTACAGAGAGTTAGCATTGGGGCTGCGTCGTTGTCGGTATGTAGGTTGGATACTCGCCTCCCATGGTCTGGCTATGGAAGATCTTCGTCGCGTATAGGGTGAAGGCAGGATTATTGGAAGTCCTTGCGGTGTTGTATAGCGTAGTCACCAAAGACAGAGTATGCAGTGCTCAAAGCACAAGCGGTGCTGGTGTGAGGTAGTAGAAGGTAGAGGTATTGTATGTGCATTAAGATAAGCGCATGGCGCTACTATGGAAGCATCGAGTGGCATGAGAGCTTGCGAAGGAGAAGATGGAGAAGGAGGGGGGAGATGGACAACAAGTAGAGGAGGGACGAAGATGAGCATATGACCTTTTTCGAAGGGCTGCGCTGCTGAGCAAACTTCAGACGAAGTGTAGGGCCAATCGCATTACAGCGAGCACACCACTACGTACACTGCTCTCCTGCCTCCTTCTTGTCCTTTGCTCCCACACCACTAGCACCTCACATCCTCATCCTGAGGCCCTCAGCATCAGAACTCTGCCACGGTCGCATTCGTGCTGCCCTGGCATCCATCACCTTCCACTCCCCTTCCGTGGGGACCACAGCAATCCACAAGACGGCAAGTAATTACAGACGTAAGGGATCTTCCGATGAACGAAGAAGGGTCAGACCGTGAGGGAGGTCAGTGCAGTGCTGCAGGAACGACAATCCCGTCCCGAGACCAGGCGGAAGGGGGACCTGAAGGTGAAGGTGAAGCTGGAGCTATCGACGGGGCGGGCCGGACCAAAGCCGGAGCCGGAGCCGGAGCAGGAGCCGGAACGGAGCTGAGCGTAGAGCTGAGCTGACAGTACAGTACTGGTATGCCCTCGCTTGCGGACCTTGCTTATTCTACGGTTCACTTCATCGGATATTCGCGAAAAGATTCAGTCGTGCGACGCAGACGTCTATTGGTGGTCTGCTCAACGAGGAAAACAGTGAAGTGTTTGCGTCTAGCAGGACAATGGCTGCATTGATACGAATGTGCACGAGAAACCCCGTACAGACTCCACTCTCCCCAATCGACTGCCCTGTGAACATGCTCATCTATCCCAGACTCCATCCGATTAGTCAAAAGTGATCTTTTTCGCCTTTCCTGCCACGGGCTCCTTGTAAAACGATCCGTACACCGAATGCTCTTTCTTCTTTATAGTCATAGAAAATCTGGTGAGGTTTTGGGAGGTTTCTAAGGTCAGTATGAGCCGAGAATCAAGCAAAACAAACTTTCACTCTGTCTCTCCTTCCCTCGCCCTTCGGGCAGACAGATAGAAACTCACCGGTACATCTCCTCTGGCACAGGCATCTCAGAGTCCTTTAGAATCTTGACTAGCTCTCCAGCGTGCGCCTTGTCCTCCTCTGTAAAAAAGGTCATACTGCGTCCTGTCCGTCCTCCACGGGCCGTACGTCCGATGCGGTGCACATAATCCTCAATGGTCAAAGGGAAGGTAACGTTGATGACCTGCTCCACCTGCGGGATATCCAACCCACGAGCAGCCACGTCCGTTGCGACGAGCAGCGGCGTGACGCCGTTCTTGAACGAGTCGAGAGAGGCCATTCGCTGAGGCTGTGTCATGTCTCCATGAATACCCGTCACGCTGAAGCCATTGCGACGGAGCGTCTCCTCGATTCGCGAGGCCTCCTTCTTGTACAGGGCAAAAATGAGCACCTTGTCAGTTGCATTCTTGCCCCTGGGACCAGCTCCAATCTCGCGCAGGAAAGCCTGTAGCCGTCGCTCTTTAGCGCGGTTGTCGTCGAGAACCTCGACGCGCTGCTCGACTCGCTTGTTGGCCGTAAGCTCGTCGGAGCCAACGGTCACCCTGATGGGCCCGCGCATGAAGGTGTCTGCAAGTCCTCGCACAGCAGGAGGCCAGGTTGCGGAGAACATGCTGGTGTGGCGTCCTTCTTCGTGGGACTTGCACATGCCAATGATGGCGCGGATGTCTGGCTCGAAACCCTTGTCGAGCATTCGGTCAGCTTCGTCAAGCACCAAGTAGGCCACGCCGGAGAGGTCCAGCTTGCCTTCTCTTGCCAGATCTAGCACTCGGCCGGGAGTACCGACGACGATGCGCACAGAGGGTGAGCTGTGCAG
The DNA here is from genome assembly GCF_003144135.1 of Microstroma glucosiphilum. Taxonomy (NCBI): domain Eukaryota; kingdom Fungi; phylum Basidiomycota; class Exobasidiomycetes; order Microstromatales; family Microstromataceae; genus Microstroma; species Microstroma glucosiphilum. The sequence continues at coordinate 134,892 of NW_020289927.1, read as the reverse complement.
CTCCTGCTCCTGCTCGTACTTGGGCACACCACCAAAGAGGCATACGGAACCGAATCCAAGAGAAGGAGCGAGCAATTGCATATTGTCGTGGGTCTGCTTGGCCAGCTCACGCGTGGGAGCTACGACGAGGACGGACACCTGAGGGGAACCGGAGCCCTTCTTGCCACCTTTCTTTGCTCCTGCCTTGCCACCACCGCCAGTGACGAGATACTGCAGTGCCGGCACACCAAAGGCAAAGGTCTTTCCCGATCCAGTCTCGGCGATACCCACTACGTCCTTTCCGCTTAGAAGAACGGGCCAGCAGCAAGCCTGAATAGGCGTGGGCTTTTCGAACTTGAGGCGGTCTAGCTCGGCGCAGATGCCGTCGTCTACTTTTCCTCGGAGCTCCTTGAAGGAGAGGAAAGGAAGCGGAGGCTTTTCGTCAGACTCTTCGGGGGCCTCAAGGGTGATGTTGTGGTCCTTGAGGAAGGCATTGGCAGCAAGGGCGTCGGTGGGAGCAGAGGAGGGAACATTGGACGAGGCTGCAATTGTTGTAGAAGAGGAAGAAGAAGGTGCAGCTGATGTGGCGGCGGCCTTCTTTGCCTTCTTCTCTTCCTTCCTCCGCTTCTTCTCGGCCTTGGCGGCAGCAGCTGCGTCCTCCTCGCTAGCTGCGTCTGCTGTCTTTGCCTTCTTCGAGGCAGGCTGGTCGCCGTTCGAAGTCGAGGCGACAGCGGAGGAGGCTGCTGGAGCGTCAGCTTCCTCCTCAGCCGCCCTCTTCTTCGCCTTCTTCTCTTCCTTTCTCCTCTTCTTGTCTTCTGCCTTGGCTAGCGCTTCAGCGTCTGCGCTTGTGCCATTGGTGGTGAGGTGAGCAGTGGGCGATGCGGGTGGCTCGGCAGCCATTGTCTTTGCCTTCTTTTCCTTCTTGTGCGATGACTTGAGCTTGTCCTCCGCCCTCTTCTCCCCTAGTGCAGAAGAGGATGACATGCTGCGTGCGTTGTGATGGATGATGTGAGGCAGATGTGGGTCTGGTACGCGGTCGGGTCCAGTTCCGGGAAGAATTGTTGCGAGGAAAGTTTTGCGCTTCCGAGTGTGTGTCGGTTGGCGCGCGCAGGGCGAGATGTGGCGGAGATGCAAGGCCTGGCTGGGGTGCAGCTCGCACAGGGCAACGCACTTGTCAAGCTCAGCCTCAGCCCCCACCACCACACGCCCTCGGCTCCCCGCGTCTGTGTCTCCCCGCATTTCACATCAAGGCCTCACAGGGCGGGGCGGATCCCATCCCTCCCCCCTTCACTCTTCCTTCTGACTTCGTATCTCCCCTCCCTTACCACCCACCCTCTTCTTGTGGCGAGGAAGAAGAGGCCAGCACCTCATGATCAGGTAGCCAGCCAGTCATCTTTGCCAGTCGCAGCCACGGCCCTAGTACCCATCCTCCTCCCTTGCCCAATCGGTACCACTTCGGCACTGCAAAGGGCAGACTGCCACGTCATCCCAACACCCTCCAGGATCAAGAGCACCCAACCCGCACTCGCAGCCCTACATGACAGTCGCAACCACCCTCACCGCCGCAATGGCCAACATGACCATCCCGCTCCCGCCCACGATCCGACCCAGCACACCTTCTGGCGCATCTCCCTTTGCAGAGCTACCTCACGAGCTCATGGCAGAAGTCTTTCTTCATCTCGATCCACATACCCTCTACACCTCGATCCGCTTCCTCAATAGCAATTGGAAGGAGACTGTTGAATCGCACATCATCCCTATGCTCTTCCTTACCGAGAAGTGGAGGGTCGCACTTAGAGTACATCGTAGACCAAGAAAAGATACTGTGCAGGGACCAATGGCAGAGCCCGAGGAAGCTAGACGTATACGTGTAGAGGCGACGCCGGGCGTATATGAGGATGAGCTCAACCCGCCTATACCAGAAGACCAGGAACCGCCCAAGATCAAGCAACACATTCCCCTCCAATTCCAGCAGCTAGACCCCGTTAATAATCGCTTCCTCTTTTCTACCGGACGAGACTGGTATGCCGTCTACGAGATGACCCAGAAGTACATTACTACCGGAGACTTGGCTTTCAGGCTCGAAGTCGATTTTGGACTTGTGTGGAGATTCGACGGCGATGGACAAGAGGATCTGGACAGTGGCAATGGCACCTGGGGCAAGCTCGACCAAGAAAACGGCTGGTTGAGCAAGTTTTATTGCGTAAGTGTAGGCAGCTCAGAGGCTTGCGACCGGCACCTTGGACTGCTCAGCTGACCAGATCTCTCGGATTCGCCTCGTAGTCGAGCTATGACCTCCATGATAGGAAAAAGCCATTCACTGAGCTTGACGCTTCTGCTCCCAGAGCCATCCTCAATACCACCCAGCTCGCCAGGCGGCGTCGCTTACCAGCTGGACCGCCTATTCAGGCTGGTCTGCAAGCGCCGCTATACTGGGACGACAAGCACGTGGAATATCTGCACCTCGAGCTAACGCTAGGGACAGAATTCTTTGTACGTCGTTCCGCTCGTGCAAATCTCCTCATGAGAGCGCTCGAGGCGGAAGCAGCTCGTAGGGACACCTTCGAGGCGAACATCTCCATTGAAGACGTTGAGAGTGACACTAGTCCAGCTTCGCCGCCCTCGCTGGGCAGCAAATCGCCTCTCCATCGTCCTGCAGCGGTGAGATCACCAGCGGGAGGTCTAAGTCCGATCTCGCACCTCAAGCCTGGCACAAACGGCCATGCCAAGTCTAGTAGAGATGGTCTCGCGACGCCCCCTCGCAGTGCTCTGAACAGCCAGCTAAGTCCCAACATGTCTCCAGCCGAGCAATTACAGATGATGGCGAGGAGCAAAGCAGCAGCCAAGGCGGCAGCCCGTCGCCACGGCACCCCATCTTCGCGCCCTCCCTCGAGACCATCGTCTCGAGCGCCCTCGCAACCTAGCTCTTTGGCGCCCTCTCGCGTGACCTCCCGTGCTCCTTCAAGAGCTGCATCGAGGGCTCCTTCTCGAGGTCCCACCCGGACCGGATCTCCCGTGGAAGACTCGCCTACCCCAATTTCGATGCTCCCCTCTCCCAATCAACCAGACGCGCCCGTCGCCTCTCCCCGCGACCTCCCCTTCTTCCGCGCATCCGCCCTGGCCCTCTCCACCAATTCTCCATACACGCGTGAGGCCCTCAGCGGGTACATCACCCCGGATCCCAATGCCTCTCTGGGCCTCAATCGTCCTCGCATACCAGCCAGCGCGGGGATGGGACCTTTTGGTCTTCCGGCCAATGCATTTAGTCTGAGGGGAGGAGGAGGAGCACAGCCTGGTGGGACGCCCATTGCCGAGTTCAAGGGTAGACTTCGCAGGGCAGGGGGATTCGAGCCGCTCGACCTGCAGGCTATTGCTAGGCAGGAGGCCAACGGGCACGCCGGCGGTGGTAGTCCCGGGAGTAGCGGCTCGGAGGAAGGAGATGAGGAGCAGAATCAAACAGAATGCGAAGGGCCATCCGTCTGGAGGAAAGGGCCGGATATTAGAGATGCTCAGCCCAGGGAGTTTCGAGCTGCGCGACTGGTGGAGCCGGACGAGGGAAGCTATCAGGGGGACTTGGAAACGCTCTGGGCCTGGAGCAGGTGAGGAGAGCTGTGAATCGCTGTATAGAACCTCTTTTCGCCCCGTATACGGTCCCTGTCCTTTTCAGCTAGCTGTCTCTTCCAAGTCCTCATGTACCCATACCAGTATCATACGCGCCGTGCCCCATTTCGTCTCAACAAATCTTTCTGGTTCCTTTGGTCCTTGTCTCGCCTCCCACCATGTCGGCCTCTAATGTACCCTACCCTACCGTACCGTACGTATCCTATTGTATCCTGCAGTGTCATCACTTGGGTTTGCGACCTCTGGTGTTGATCGATCGGACTGGCTGATTGGGTTGAATTGGGCGTATTCTTTTGCGTGAAAGCGAACCTCGGTTGCGCCTCCACAGACACGATCACACAGACGCGACTGACCGGCTTGCACCCCCGCCCTGCGCCTGCCTGCCTGCCTTTCCGGTTGGACTCGGTTCGGCCCAGGCCCGTTCATGCACGCGGATAGACGTAGACTAGGTGCTTCGGTAGGGACGACACTTCCGTACCATACTTCCTCCACTAAGCATTCGGGATCAGAGATCAGCAAGGGTGTAGCTGCTTTGAGAGTCTACTTCGGCCTACTATTAGAGTAGAAGGCCTAGAGGGCGAGAGATCTCCTCAGCGAGGCTGGCACTCGCGCTCGCGCTCCCACTCGCACTTTCAGTGCCTCTCACAACACGGATGCGACATTTGCAGCTACGAAGAAGCAGGCGAGCAATGGTCGCTCACGCTGCCGTGTCACGTTCTACCCTCTTCTTCCTCCTCCTCGTCATCGCAAGCTCAACCCTCATTCAAACACACGCGCAAAGAGCCCCCTCTCACCCGCGGCCCATTCCAGGCGACTCTCCCCTTCCACCTCTCCCGCAAACGCAGCAGAAGAATGCGATCCCAATCTCTCCTTCGGCCTCAACAAGCGCTGCTGGAGACTCGTCGCTCAGATCTCACTCCCACTCAGGTGCTCATCTAGGACCTGTAGATCCTGATGCTCGTAGCAACACGGGGACGACGTGGAAGGGGGACTCCTGGGAGGAATTGCCCTCGAGGTGGAAGGATTACCTGCCGAGGGCTGTGGGTGGGAGCAGCAATGGAGAGGGAAGATCAGTGAGACCCTCTAATAGTGGCCTGAAGTATGGGCAGGCTTCATCGCCTGCTGGACCGGCCGGATACAATGCGCCGCCGTCTGTGTCCCCACCGTCTGCTAAAGGGACTGTCAAGGTCGCGTCCAAAGGACCGGCTCAGCAGACTCGTACCTCGAGACCAGCAGAGGTGTACGACGAGCCAGATGAGAGCGAAGATGAAGAGGACGATGACGAAGAAGATGACGAGGATGAGGAGATCTGGCGTGCGTACAGGGAAAAGAAGGAGGAAGAGGCTCTGCTGCGAAGACACCTCAAGAGTCGTGCTCGACAGGAAGCTCTCCGGGCGGGAAAGAGCGCACGTCGAGCTGCTAAGGCCGTCTTGCCCAATAATGGCGATCAAAAGGGAAGCACTACCAGCTCAGACGATTCGCATCACTCTCTCATGGATGGAATCAAAGCGCTCTGGTCCACCTTTGCAGCTTGCTTTGGCTTCATCTGGTACTCCGTCAGGCTCTGCACGCGCTACACCTCCCTCTTCACCCGCTTCATCTGGAGCGCTCTACGCTTCTCCCTCCGTCACGTAGGTCGAGCCTTTCTCCTCGTATGGGCTACAGGCAAGTATGCAGTGCGACAGGTCCTGAGACCGTTGCGCGTGGTGGGCGCACCGGTGGTGTACTTGTTCTTGGGAGTGAAGTGGACTTTTTGGGATTGGCCGTCGTACTACGTCTTCAGGACGATGAGGGAGGTGTACCCGCTCTAGTGAGTCGCTCGATATAGCGTTCCGTCACGCAGTCCTTCCACCCCGAGGGCACGAGACCTGACCACCTGCTTCTCCTTATCACCCGTCTCTCTCCCCCCTTTGCACTATATAGCGTCTTCCTCGGCGCGGCCTTGGCACTAGGAACAGCCATCGGCCTCTCCTCTTCCGTCGTCCTCTACCTCGGCTCCTTCCTCTTCAACACCCGCTCCCCTCTCGAGTCTCACCTCAGCTCATGGCAAAAGTCCGAAATAAGCGAGCTGGACAGACGCTTAGAGGTCGGTGTGCAAAAAGGCGCGGCGGCCATCGATTCAGCATTGGGTGCAGGGGGAGCTATTGGGGGGCAGGCAAAGAAGAGTCGTAGAGATGGTCGTAGTCGGACGAGCAAGAGGAGTAGCGCCAGTCGTGCTGGTGCCGAGGAGAGCCTGATCGACAAGGCCATGCGGGAGCGAGCTCAAGGCGGCGCTACTGGTCCTTCCCCGCCTCGTCGGCACGGTACCCGCTCTCGAACATCGACAGAAGATGTACAAGAGCAGGAAGAGGAGCTTCCCGATTTCCTCAAGGGGCTAGGATCCTCCTGGAAACCCCTTCCTAGAGCACGCGAGACGACGGCGACATCAGGTCTAGAAGGGGACACTAGTGGTCATACAGGCCCAGGTACCAGTACTACTACTAGTGCCGACACGACGGGCGAGGAGGAGGAGGAGGAGGAGGTCGATGAGAATGGAGAGCCAGAAGACTACTTTTCCGTCCCACCAGCAACACAGAGGCGCTACCAATCCCCCAGCTTAGCAAGAAGTGGCAGTGGTGGTGGTGGCAGTGGTGGCCTTTCGCCATACACCCACCACCAGCAACAGCAGCAGGCACGCCCAGCTGCGACCTTTTCGGCGTACAGCTCTGCGCTCCCACCAGGGAACAGCTACCGACACGGCCAGGGCCAGGGCCAGGGCCACGGGTACGGATACGGGACAGGTGTCTCACCCCTCTCACATCCTGCTGCAAGTGGCAGTGGCAGTGGCAGTGGCAGTGGCAGTATTTCCACCTCTTCCTCTGGTTCGACAAGCAGAAGACGCTCCCTACCCAGCCACAGCCACAATGGCACTCACAACGGGAGTGGGAGTGGTATCCCCTCTCCTCCTGCCTACTTCTCCAGCGGCCCTGGCACTGGCAGTGGTCTTAACAGTGCGAATGGTCCTCCCCCCTTCCCTTCCCCACTAGGCCTTTATGGTCAACCCATCTCTAGCTTAGGAGGTGGTGGTGGTACCGGTACCGGTATTGGTGTTGGTGTTGGGTCTAGTTTGCCCGTGGGAGCAACGGGCCGGCGCTCCAGGGGGGTGCACGCCAGGTAGACTGATTTGATTGATTGATTGATTGATTGATGGAATGATTGACCGCGAGGGTTGGGTTGGGTTGGTGGAACACGCTGTGCTGTGGGATGTGGAATGTGGGATGGACTTTTTCGTTGTCGGAATGGACGCTGTGTTCGAGACGTGACTAATGTTGTACATTGTATTCCGCGACGAGAAGATGCGAAGATGATGCGACGACGACGACGACGACGACGAGTTTCCTTAGATCAGACTGGAATCGCAATGCATACCCAACCATTACTTTTTGTTTTTGGTGTCCTTGGCACCTTGCCCACAATCTCATTGCTCAATGCTCCTCCTGCTCCTCCTCTTCCTGCTCCTCCTCTTCCTCCTCCTCCTTCTTCTGTAAACCACTCTCAGCAGAAGGAGAAGTAGGAGACGCAGCGTCATAATCTGCCGATGCTGGGAGGACGTCTTCTTGCTGCTGCTGCTGCTGCGCGTTCGCAGCTGCTTGATGTGCGTGCGCTGGAGAAGTAGCGGATTCGACCGGAGGTGCTTCTTCCTGTTCCTCCTGCCCCACCTCCTGCTCCTTCTCCTCTGTCTTGAGAGGCACCGCAACTTCTTCCACCTCTCCCGTCGCTCGCATCTCCTCTTCCTCTCCCTCTGGCGCAGGAGTAAGAGTAGGAGTAACACCAGGAGGGGTAGGCGTAGCGGTAGGTGTGTGGGTAAGATCGCGGGGCGTATAGCTCCTTCTCGCTCCTTTACCGCCTCCTCCTCCTCCTCCTCCTCCTGGAGTCGCTCCTCCCTTCTTTTTGCTAGCAGAAGTCGCGTTAGATGTACCTCTCGCCTCGTCTTGCGCGCCACCACCACCACCACCACCACCGCCACCAGTGGGGACGATCTCCTCATCTTCCTCTTCCTCGTCCTCCTCAACGAGCGTCTTGATCCACTTTGCCCGAGCTTTAGCCCGCTCTTCTTCCTCTAAATCCAGGACGCGTTGCTCTTGCCAGTACTCCGGGTAGAGGTCGGCTAGAGGACGGGTTTGACCCCACCAGTCTGCAGCTTCCAGCTGTTGCTGATGCTCCTCGACGAGCGGCGATGGTGAAGCGGAAGATGCCTTCTCTGACTGATCCTTGTCTCCGCCTGCGCAAGCTTCAGTGCGTCGTCTCCTCCTCTCCGCCTCCTCTAACCTCCTCTCCACATCTGCAAACCCTCCCTCAGGAATGAACTTCATCTCCTCTGCCCGCGAGATCAGTCTCGCCCTCGCGCCCCCATATAAGCTGACCATGGGGAAGTATCCACAACAACCATCATCGTATGGATTCTCACGAGACTTCATGATGGCCGAGAGGGAAGCGGAGGTAGTGAGGAGTGGGGCGGAGAGAAAGTCGAGCCCGTTGGAGGAGGAGGAGCCATTGGGGAGGGCGTCTGCGACGGCGGTGGAGGACTCGATGCCTGCTTTGTCGTGCGTGCCAGAGGGAGCTTCAAGACCGAGTGTGGAGAGGGAGACGAGCGAGGCAGGGTCTAGGTGCGACGAGGTGATGCCCGCCCCGGCAGCCTGCTTCTTCGCAGCTGCGCTACCCTTCTTTGGCGCTGCTGCTGATGTGACAGTAGACGGAGGAGCGGTAGAGGGCACATCGCCTGCTTGACGGAGTGGTCTGAAGTCAAGCAGGTCTTGAAAAGCCCAACCGAGTGGCTCGCCGTTGAGGAAGAACCCAATCCGTGATGTCGAGCCGAGGGTAGGGAGAGGACGTAGGGTGCGCTTCTTCTTCTTGTCTTCCTCCGCAGCCGCGGCGCCGCCGCCGCCTTTCCCACCGGCCTTGGTAGAAGATGTGGATCTCTTGGAAGCAGCGGACCCGCCCGGAGCTGGAGTGGGTGTGGAAGAGGCCTTCTTGACTGCTTTCTGCTTCTTCATTTTAGCGCCGGAGCCACTCGCCCTAGTGGGCCCATCGATACCATCTTCTTCTCCATCCTCGTCCGCTCCCTCTTCGACTTCCACCCACTCTCCTTGCTCGTTGCCCATACGTCCAGTCGGGCCTTTGACCCTACGTAGTCTGAGCCCACCATCAGGATCGAGTATCTTGTCACCTGCCCAGCTCTTCTCGAGTAGCCTCTCCATCTCGCGGGTCTGATGGTAGTCGAGCTGCTCAAAGTACACTTGACCTCGGTACCGGATAGGAATCCACTTCCGCCTGACATGTCGCGGGTCTTTTGCATCTCTGGGCGAGGGCTTGCTGAGAGGCGGTAGACGAATGTAGAGACCTATTGTGTCTCCTGGGGCAAAGGAGCGTGAGGCGAAGGCTGCAGGGCGTGAGAGGAAGACTCTTTGACCGGTGGTATCCCTGAGGCCGTAAGAGTAGCCATCGAACCCCACGGGCGCATTGAGAGGAGCTTCCCGCCTTCCCCAGCCTACTCGTACGTGAGGGCCATCCTTCATAGGCGTATTTCCGCCATAGGCATGTGCGCCGTGATGAGCATGGGTCGATGGTGCTTCCATCGTCGACACTGCATTAGGAGTAGTAGAGCCATCGGCTTTGCCGTCTGAGAGGGGTGTATCAGGATGTAGGACCTGAATCTCGCAGTACCAGCTGCCTTGCCTGACTGGCACATTGCCCCTTGCCGACCTCCAACCCCGATCAGAAGTGACTACGTCTGCCCCTCTGCTGATCTGTGTGAATGCACTGCGATCGGACCAGTCCCACCGAATGCCGTCTGGAAGAGAAGGTATGCTACCATATACGCTCGTGGGGAGGTGGGCTGTGTCTGGGCCAGCAAAGGTATACCTCCAAGAGTTTCTGTTTAGCGGCGTGTTGGGGGCCGTGTAGAGGTGCTCTGCCCCTAGTCCAGGTGCTGGCTGAAGCGTAGGATGAGGCGCGACGACTTCGGCATCGCTGTCTCTAGGGTGAGGTCCGCGATACTTGTGAGGTACAATGTGCCGTGAGGATGATGCTGCAGGGGCATGACTGGGGTTGCGGGACGTGGAAGGCGATGGTGAGGGAGAGCGCGAGGACGATGGCGAAGAAGAGGCGCTGGTGTACTGATGTTGCTGGGACTGATGACCGTCGCCAAAGAGGTGAGGAGCAGTGTGGGCGAGGTAAGCTCGATGTGCTGCATCCTTGCTGTACTTGGATGAGGAGGAGGCAGAGTGAGCCAATGGTTCCGAGCCTCCTAGTCCATTTTCTGCCGCTGCATCTGCTGCATCTGCTTCGTCGATGTCGTCCATCTTGACAAATGGCGAGGGCGATGCCGAAGCTGACGACGCTGTTGCTGCTGCTGCTACGCCAGGAGACTCAGCTGATGCGTCGAGGCCATCTTCTGGGTCGTGAGAGACCTTGCGTTTGACTTTGGGTCCTCCTCCGCTGCTGCCGCCCAGCGAAGGCCTCTTCTTTGATGATCCTGCCATGGTCGAATGGGAGGATATGCTACCTAGACGAGGTCATGAAGCTGAAGTCGCAAGGCGAGATCTGGGTGGCCAAGAGGCGAGGTGATGGTGGTAGCGGGAAGATGCCAAGCGATGTTCACGCGCAACACAGGCGACGTCCGAATCTCACTTTTGGTCTACGCACAGACGCGCTCATCAAGGAAGGCCCACACACACACGCACACACGCACACACGCACACCGTGTCCGCCTCTCATTGCGCCTTGTTGTTGCCTGCGATGCTGGTAGACTGCGGTGGATGTCTGCATTGTATCAGAGCATGAGCTCGTGGTCAGCTGGTGCAGTGCGATCCAGGTGCGTTGCTTGACCAGGATGCCAAGCGAACAGGGTCCCCCCCTTTTGGAGCGTGGGAGACCAAGGCAGGCAGGCGTGTGATGTGCGTGGAGGCGACGTCTGATCCGGAAGGCGGCAGAGGCGGGCAGGGCCAGGCGTGGCTGCTGCAGCAGAAGAAAGAGGGGCACTTCTTCTTCCCCCTTCCTCGAATGCCATCATCCGATACTCACTCCATCCCCACCTCGTCACACTTGGACACTCGGCTCATCCGCAGCATCGACATCCTCTTCATCCCAACACCGTCCTTGTCATCCTCACCACCCACTCATCGCCCATCCGGCATCGGGCTCGTCCACCCCCACCCCTGCTCCACTTCACCCACGTTCTCTCTCTTGCCCAGTCCGCTTCTTCCGACGTGGCCCCTACTTCCTCACCCGGATCTTCCCTCCTTTGCCCCCGCGCCGGCACAACCTCGAAGCAACTCGGGCGTAGAGCACACATCTTGCTTCCTTTGAGTACTCCTTCCCATTACTCTTTCACCTTGACACCTCTTCACAGCCCTACCCTGCGGAGCGAGCATGGAAGACGCAGCGACTCCACAGCCGGCACCAGCACCACCTCTCAACGGGAGTGCCTTCAACAGCACTCCACTTGCCTCCGTCGCCGATGAAGACGGCACCTCTTCCTCCCTTAGGCAACGGCCTGCTGTCGCACCTCGCGCATCTGCTGCCACACTCAAGTCTTCCTCGGACGAGACCGTAGCTGCCTACCCAAATGACGAGGATGAGAAGAAGACCGGCGCTGCAGCCTCGGCGACTGGCTCTCAACCACCGCCGTCTGTAGGCAAGACAAAGGACGGACAAGCATTCGTCGTACCTCACACACCAGACATGCTCTCTTCCATCTTCGACCCTCGCGAGCCAAAGACGCCCCTGGACTTCATCACCATTGCATCCCTCACTCTGCAGATCTTCCTCTACTTTGTCCTCCCGCGGTCAGCCGCACGCTGGTTCTTCGTCTTCTACTTTGCCATTTGGAGAGCAGCCTACGATGGTGGACTAGGCTACATCCTCAAGCAACAGTCGGAGCGCAGCTGGATCACAAAGACGGTCAAGGCACAGGGATGGTTCGACCCTAAGCGAAACCCTCAGTCCTACAAGTGGGTACGATCACACCTCGAGACAAAGATGGAAAAGGATTACAAGTTTGAGGACTGCCCACTTGAGTACAACGTTTGGATCTTCTTCCGCTCCATCGTAGACGTCATTCTTCTGAACGACTTTGTGAGCTACTCCCTCTTCGCCTTCTCTTGCACTCGTCTGCCAGAGGGCTTGTCTGTCGCTTCCCACATCGCTAGATGGGTAGTAGGCTGGGCATTGATTGCCTTCAACCTGTGGGTCAAGATTGACGCTCACCGAGTTGTCAAGGACTACGCCTGGTACTGGGGAGACTGCTTCTTCACCATCACAAAGGACCTCGTCTTCGATGGTGTATACGAGATCGCACCCGACCCGATGTACTCGCTCGGCTACGCAGGCTACTACGGCCTGTCTCTCGTATCGGGGTCGTACGCCGTCCTCTACGTCTCGCTTGCGGCCCACCTCGCACAGTACGTCTTCATGTCTTACTTTGAGAACCCTCACATTGAAAGGACCTACGGTGAGAAGAAGCCCTTGGCTGCTCGTGTGCCATTGTCCGAAGCACCGTACAATGCTGCATCGGCATCAGTCGCTGCGGGTGGCGATGGCGGCGAGCCAGCTCCTTCGTCGAGCGCATCACCTGCTCACAGCTTCTCCTCTAGGAGCAACGCAAGCATCACAGACGCAACTTCTATCACTTCCGACGATGAAGAGCCTCTCAGTCCCCGTCTGCTCACCAGCGACGTCATGCGCGGCCGAGAGCCATCGCGAAGCAGCCACTCGTCTCACAATCGCCCTCGAAGGAAGATCACCAACCTTCACGACCTGCACCACAAGCTCTTCCGCAAGGACACCGTCGTCTACAAGAACCTCGATTTGCTCAGAGGCACAGACTTCCTCCTCGTGGTCTGCGGTCTCTATGCCGTTGTCCCTCTCATGCTGCCTGCCACCATGGGACCCAAGACACGGCTTGCATTGTACTTCACCAATGCCCTCGCCTGGCGTGTCTTCCATTCGGGAGCTCTTGGTCTTCTTCTCAAGGCTCAATCCGAGTCAAAGTGGATGGTGCGCCACTTCCTCAAGCACTACAACTACGATGATCCATCAGAGGCAGTCTTTGAGGCATTTGGCTCGTTCAAGACCATCTACAATGCTTCGCTCGTTATGGTGTATTCGTCTTTCGCTCTGCTCTGCTGGAAGTGCTACGCTCCTCTTGGCGGCGACTGGACAGTGGGTACTGATCTCCTCCGTCACACCCTTGGCGCTCTCCTCGTAGCTCTTCATATCTGGGCCGCTAACTCATCCTACAAGGTTCTTGGACCATTTGGCTGGTTCTACGGCGACTTTTTCATTGACGAGTACCCGCATCAGCTCTACTACACCGGCATCTATCGATTCCTGAACAACCCAGAGAGATCAATGGGCGGTGCTGCCTGGTTTGGTCTCGTCCTCATCAGCGGCTCGAAGCTCGCACTCGTCGTCGCCGTCCTGTCCTACCTAGCCCACTGGGCGTTCCTCTCTGGTGTAGAGAACCCACACATGCGCAAGTTGTACGGAGAAGCCGCTATCTCTCGCCAGGGCGGTGTGACAAAGCAGCTCAAGGGCGTGGCCAACCGCAACGCGAGCCTGCTCAATGCAGCCAAGTCCCACCCTGCCGTTGCCGAAGTCCGTGGCACGCTCGAGAAAGTGCAAAAGGACGCGACCTCTGTCTTGGACGAGTTTGTCAGGGAGTCGGGCAGTCGACTGGAGAGGATGAAGGAGGAGGGCAAGAAGGTCTGGCTTAGGGGCAAGGACAGGCTGCTGATCGTGAGGTCTGGCGACAAGGTCAAGACCATTGACCGCAGCGTCTTTGCTGTCAAGGTCCTGGAGCCACCCAGGGAGGAAGACGAGGGAGGCGCCACTGCCTCACAGCCATCGTCCTCAAGCTCGTCGCCCGTGGTGCGCTACCACCTAGGTTGTCCCGTCTCGGTAGCCTGGTCCGTGAATTCGCCCACGGGTCACTCCAAGCGCGACTGGGTGGGCATCTACCTGATCAGTCGCTTCGGCGAGCCCGGCTCGGCAGACCGAGAGGAGAACAGACTGGTCACTCGCATCAGCAGTCAAGGCGCTTGGCTACCCGTTGTGGGTGACGAGGAAGTCGTTGAGCAGAACAGGGTGGACACGGATGTCGCTAGCGATAGCGAGGGTGAAATGAAGAATGGAACTACCACTGCCACTTCTGCAGGCACAGCTGGGCCTACACAGGGTAAAGTGACATTCCAGTCTTCTCACCTGCCATGGAAGACGGGCATGTACGAGGCAAGATACCACCACGATGGCAAGCAAGACGTCCTCGCCCGCTCAGCCCCATTCGAGATCTACGTTGAGCGGCCCATGGCAGATGCAGCCGCAGCTACCAGCAGCAACGGTAGTCGGTCCTCTGCGGTCCTTCCCTCGATCGCTTCGAGCATGGATACGGAGGCTGCACCCCCCTCGCCCACTACTGGATTTGCGGCTGCCGCGGGAAATGCAGCCTCTTCTCCTCCAGCCCCAAGCTACGAAGAGGTCTACACTATCCTGGCCCGCCTAACAGTCTACGCCCTGGACTCTTCTCATCTCCACTCCCCCCGATCCCAAACCGGAAGACCTCGTCACCACTCTTTCAGTTCTCAACTTCCAGCAGGGAAAGGAAGTGATGAAGATCCCGACGATTTCACCATTTGGGACGTTGCTCAAGCCAAACGCATTGCACTTGGAATCAAAGAGGCATTTGGAGTTGAGTTTACCTCCGAAGTGGTAGTGGCAGAGGCTAATGTGAGGAGATTGGCAGAGGATGTGATTGAGGCGAGGAGATTGTTGGGAAGGAGGTGATGCTGAAGACGAGGTGTTGGATGTTGGGTGTAGGTGTAGGTGTAGGTGTTCTGTGGACGAGGTGAGTTGGAAGGGGGAAAGGACGACGTACGAATCGTCGACCCGTCAAAAGGGGACTGAAATGGGAATGGACGAGATTCGCTGGAGGTGAACTCTGGGTCCAAATTTTCGCATATGACCACTTAATGAAGCAATGAAAACAATTGAAAACAATGTAAGCAATGAAACAACAAGGATGACAATGGCAAAGACGCTGACGATGCTTGTGCGAGATATAGACAAGGATATGGACTCCTCTAGGTGAGTAGATCATCCCATCCCATCCTTACCGTCCCACCGACGAAGATGAAGACGAGGACGAGGACGAAGACGAAGACGAAGAGGGAGAGGACACCTCTCCTCACCCCTCTCCCCTCTCCGCTCTCCCATTCCCATCCACATCCACATCCTCCTGCCTCACCTCACCTCACGTCCACTACCAAGCTTCTGTACGATCCAATCGCGCGTCTCTAGACTGATATTCAGACAAGGGTCTAGTCCAGCTGTCGCTAGTCCCTCTAGAGCATAGGAGACCTGCTGGTGCTCCTGCTCCTGCTCCTGCTTCTCGTCTTTCTTTTCCATCCTCTCATGCTCCTCCCCGTTCCCCTCTCCCTCCTCCACACCCTCTTGTCGTCCCAGCGCTTCCCCCTTCAGGAGCGCGCATGCTGCCAGCCCCAAGTAAGAGTGCATTGCGTCGGGAGGATCGTCGGCCGTCTTCCTGATTCCACCAATGGGGCTCTGTAGTGCTAGTAGGTGGTGGAGATTGTGGCGGGAGTTGATGAGGTGATGAGAGGAGAGGATCTGTGGGTGGGAAGTGGGGAGAGGAGGAAGAGGGAGAGGGAGAGGGAGATTGGGTGAGAAGACGAGGAGAGGAGATGGGAGGGAATGGTGACTTACGGCGAGAGAGGCTCCGCACCAGAAGCTATAGCATGCATCCTTCTTCTTGCCTATCCGACCATTGAAACCTCCCCCAAATAGGCCTAATTCTTGCTTATGCTGCTCCTCTTGTTCTCCCTCTTCCTCTTCGTCCTCGTCCTCGTCCTCCTCCACAGCGCCAAGATCAGCCTCCCAATCGCTCTGCCTAGCCAGCAACCACCTCACTATTCTCCCCCTTTCCCTTTTCCCCAGCTCTTCCAACCTTCCCGCCAGCTTATAAGAGGCTAGGACGCAGTACGTCGATCCTCCATGCGACTCTTGATGCGGGCCTTGACCGTACGCTCCATCGTAGGATTTGCATCGGGCTAGAAAGTGGAGGGCACGAGGGACGTCTATGCGTGACCATGACGAGGAAGAGGAAGAGGAAGAGGAAGAGGGGGAAGAGAGCATAGAGAGGATGGAAAAGGCACAGAATGTGAAGCGGGGGTCGCATTCGGTGAGACCCGGAGAGGGGGAGAAGCTGTTTCGCAAAGGCAGAGGGTGGTGGTCAGCTGGGATGCGAATAGGATATTGTGAAGCTTCGCCATCGCCGCCGCCGCCGTTGCTTGCTGCTGCGTCTTCCTCACCTGCCATCTGGCTGCTGACAAGAAGCAACAAAGTCGATGAGTCCCTCTGTATTGAGCCTTGAAAAGTCGTCGCGGAGGATGGCGAGATTGAGGAGGGCAGTGTAGGTCATTGCCAGATGGGCCGAGGTCTATAGCGAAGCCAAGGAAGAATGTAGCTCAGCCTCAATGTCTACACTTCGGATTCTCCGTTCGTCTGGTCCACTGACTCACCTTTGTGTTACTTTTAGATGGCTCTTCCACAGCTGGCGAGCCTCTGAATCCGCCATGAGCTGTGTCATACCAAGGCACAAGTAAGATCTTCAGCGTGTCTCCTCTCCTCTCTTCACTCCTACCTCTGTCTACTACCCGCACTCACGCATCTGCTGGCTCCATATCCACTCTCTGAACGATTCTGCTTCACCTGCTCCACTTTCTGTGATACCGCCTAGTAAGTCCAGACCAGATAGACAGAAGAAGGCGAGTGTCATGCGTTGCGAGTCTCCGCTGGTGTAAGGACGCGGGAGGAGCTGGATATGCCGCTTGAAAAAGGCGCGATGCCGCTTCACCTCGAGAGTGGCAGTGGGAACGCAGGAGGTAGATGCCATGTTCGTACTTGGTGTAGGTCGTGCTGCTCAATCCAGTGTTGTGATGGTGTTGGTGCAAGTAGGAATACGAGGAGAAGATCCTTTCGGATGTCTGTCGCTGCCTGCGCCTTTTGCAACTTCCGAAGGTGGGTCGGGGCACGGTTCACCTCGGCAATCACTGCGAAGGGCGAGGGCGGACCTGTGCGGGTGATTCACCGCTCTTCTACGATTGAGATACAAGATCATCAGCACGTTGCTCATTCTTTGTCACAGGCTGCTGCTCCTACAAGTCATCCATTCAACGATAGAGGGGAGAGGAGACAGTGAACACGTTCCTCGACCATGAGTATGGCGATGTGACTGCTGCTGCTCCCACGGAGGAACATCACCATGCCACCACCCACAAGCGCTACAAACCATAGCCGGACCCAGGCAGATAAGACGCAGCAAGCCACCTCGGCGCTCTCTTCCCCTCCGGACCTCTTCAGTACCCGTCTCTTAGCCTCTCCAGCAATTCACACCGCCCTAGCGTCCCTCTGCTCCGCACTCCTAGACGCAGCCATCACACCCTGGTGGTCGCGTCTCTCCCCCACCAACGAGCCCGCACTGCACGATGAAGTGGAGCGACTCGTCAGTCTTGTGGGTGGCGAGCTTGCAAGGAGACTTGAAGAAGCAGAGAAGAATGGTAGGCTGGCGGGGCTGCTGAGGGAGGAAGTGCCGGCATTGTTGGAGAGGTATATTGAGGTATGGAGAGCGACGCAGCTTGGCTTGGAGGAGAATGGGGAGGAAGGAATACGGATACCTGGCACGGTCCAAGACGATGAGGCACATGCACGTCGACGCTTCGAGGTGTATACTGCCCTCTGGCCCTCCATCTACGTCTCTTCCCCCTCATCCTCCTCTTTCCCTCCACCCGGCCCCCACCTCTCCCACGCCCGTCTGCGTCATCTCTCCTCCTCCCTCCTTCCCTTTCTCCTACCAGCACAAGAGCTTCAAAGTCCCGCCGCAACTGCCCTCGTAAGAGATCTACTGGCGATGCTCCTCAGGCTTGCTCTGGAAAAGGGAAGTGCAGGATGGATGTGGGTTCGGGCGGGGAGGAAGATGCTTGAGTGGGTTGCTGAGAGGCGGAGGCTTTCAGGTGCAAGTGAGAAAGGGGGAGAGGGAGAAAGAGAGGTAGAAGGAGATGATGAGATTGTCCTGCTGCCTTCGGTTGAGGAGGTTTGGAGTGCGATTGCTCAGGGCTGCAAGAGAGCACTCCCGATAGCGCAACGTGGTCTACGAGCGAGCAAGGACCTCCTCGGCTTCCAACGACAGTCTACGCAGAAGCAAGAAGACCCGCCTCCCCCATACCAAGAAGAGAAGGAGAGCCCATCACCTCCAACAGCCGGGCAAACGACCTCAGTGACATCTTCTACTGCTTCACCATCGAGCAACTATCTCTGCCTGCTCTGCACGATGCTAAATCTCCCTGCTACATATACGGGAAAAATGGTGCAGGGGGCCATCACGATGCTCAGACTCTTTGGAAGCCAGAAGCTAGACAGGTACGTCAAGTGCAGTGGAAGTGCAGTGCAGTGCAGTGCAGTGTCATCTCCTTCCCCTCCCTCACTTGCGACCTTCTCACCAGCCTTGGACAGCCTCGAGTAGCATTACTGACCCCTCTCTCCCTCTCTATCTCTCTCCCTCCCTCACCCCACCTCACCTCCCAGTCTTCTCTACACAGCCCTATCCTCTCACCTCTCCCGCGAATCACACTACCTCTCCCTCCTACAAACACTCCGTTCCACCCTCCTAACAGCACAAGGCACCTTCCCACCCCCTTCAGCACCTCCTTCACTAGAAGTCCAGAGGGAAGAGTACGAGGAATTCCTGTCGGTGTTGGTGAGGGAGGGGCCGGAGATGCTTGACATGGGGATGGGGATGGGAATGGGGATAGGGGGGGAGTGGATCATGAGTATTCTACTTAGCGGGAGTAGCCCTACCTCTCCCCCTTCCACTCCTCCTCCTCCTCCTTCTCGCACCTGCACTCCTCCTCACCATCCAGCCACACAGCCAGCAGCAGCAGTAGCAGCAGCAGCGCGAGGACAAATCGAGTCTCTTCGCCCCCTCCTAGATCCTCTGCTCAGTCCCGCAGCATGCTGGACTCGGATGGATCTGGTGGGGAGAGTGGTGGAGAGGATGCTAGTGGCGCTTGTGCCTGAGATTGGGGAGTGAGTGGGGTGGTGGAGGAGAGGAGAGGGGAGATGGAGGGAGGGAGGTGGGTAGAGGAGAGGAGGAGGAGAGGAGGAGAAGGAGATGATCATACCCAGAGTTTACGAAATGCTACAGTCTCCTTGCCGTAGCACATCCTATCATCAGCACTAGTCGAAACAATCTCTACCAGTATCACCATCTTCCACAGTCGTGTTCATATCTCGGATCGCCATTTCGAAAAATGAAGATGCTATTTGCGATCAATCTAAAGAAAGAAAGAAGAGTATGGAAGGGGAAGATTACGCACGCACCTCACCTCGCAACCCTGCTGCTCTACCTCGTATCCATATAATTCCATTTCCGTTTCCTAGCAGAAAGTACCCTGCTGCTCCTCTCTGAAATTTCCATTGTGTTCATCGCTTAATCGCCCGCTCCTCTTCGCAGGCTACTACAGGGACCCCAAATCCCCACTTTTAAATCTTTCCCTTGACATTCTCCACCGAAGTCGTCGGCCAGGCATAACTTTCATTGTCCCGCCTGTAACCATATCGTCCAATGAAGTTGTTGAGACTCTGAGGTCCGCGCGATCCATACTCGTAGCTCTCATTCTTGATCTTGCCTTGGTCAATGGCGTGTAGAATGGGAGTGAAGATGGCCCAGGAGACGTCCAACTCATCGTCTCGGACAAAGTTGGAGTGATCGCCTTGCAGTGCGTCGAGGATGAGGGCTTCGTAGGCTTCGGGGATTCGGAAGTCCTCCAGACGTTCCTTGTAGGTCATGTTGAGCTCAGTGGGAATCGACTCCATCTGAAGTCCGGGCTTCTTTGCATTGAACTTGAGGTAGATGGACTCGTTGGGCTGGATACGAATCACCAGCTCGTTACGAGGCACATCCTTGAAAAGGCCCTTTGTGACTTCCTTGTACTGGATCCGAATCTCGACCTTGGCTTCATCCAGTGCTTTACCGGCCTTGAGGATGAAAGGAACGCCCTGCCAGCGGGGGGAGTTGACCCAGAGGGTCAGAGCAGCAAAGGTGGGGCAGTTGGAGTCCTTTGGCACTGTGTCGTCGTCCTTGTAGCCAGGCTTGCCGTTGGCGGCGGCGTATTGACCGATCAGAACGTCCTCCTCCTTGATAGGAGGCACGTATCGCAGAACCTTTGTCTTCTCGTTTCGGATGTCCTCAGCGGAGAAGGAGACTGGCCTCTCCATGGTCAGCAGGGACAGCACTTGCGACAGATGGTTCTGCTGAATGTCTCGGATGATTCCGAATTCGTCAAAGTAGCCTCCACGACCTTCTGTGCCGAACGGCTCCTTGAAGGTGATTTGCACATTGTCTACGAGATTCGAGTTCAGGCCAGAGTCGACGAAGGGGTTGGCAAATCTGAGCATGAGGAGGTTCTTGACCATTTCCTTGCCCAGGTAGTGGTCGATACCTAAGTGTCGAGCAGAGAGAGTTCTGTCAGTCAATTTGCGTTCAAGTCTGGTCTCTGCATTTCCCCCGCTGTCCACTTACGGAAAGTCTCCTCCTCCTTCCACAGCTTCTTGAGCTCTCCCATCATCTCACGACTGCTCTCAAGATCCTTTCCGAATGGCTTCTCAATGACGATGCGGTTGTTGCCATCCTCGACGTAGCAGTTCCTCTTGAGGCCACCTGCGACCACGGTAAAGACGTTGGGCGGGAGAGCCATGTAGAAGAGTCGGTTGGTGGTCTTGCTGCTGCCCTCCTTCTCGATCTTCTCCATCTCCTTGTTGAGGTTCTTGAATGCCTCATCCTCATCGTAGGCACCGGGTAGGTAGGTGCAGACCTTCAGGAATTCCTCCTTTGCCTTCTTTGATTCTGACTTGTCACCCTCCTTGAGGAAGTCGGCAATCTTCTCGTGGAAGCCCTTGTTGTCCATCTTTGTACGGGCATATCCGATGATGCGAGTCGCCTTGGGGAGGAGGTTCAGGCGGAAGAGGTTGAACAGCGCAGGGAAGGTCTATACAACACAGAGGACACACCGTACAGCGGCTCCTGGTCAGCTTCAATTGCGGAAGTGCCCTGTGTCCACTTGTCACTCACCTTCTTCTTGGCGAGATCACCCGAGGCTCCGAGGACTGCAACAAAGGAGGGCCGGCAGAAAGATGATGAGATGAGTTGCCTGACTGGTTCAGCAATGCTGTACAAGATTCTGAACTCGTTGGCCCGCCACGAGGCGGCTTTGCTAGTGTTCATGCGTCCGTTCCTATAGGCTCGGCAATCTTACTCACCGACGATGATCGTCTCATCCTGGAGTGCTGGTACCTCGGAGGCGGGCATAGCAGCTACGTAAAGGGAAAAGGTAGGTGGAAGAGCTATCGGAGTAAAGGGCAGGACGGGAGTCAGCGCCTGTAAGCACACACGGAGTGACGAGGCAAAGTTGGAATGACCGAGGAGTGAATGTCCCAGACCGCGAGGGTTTGATCGCAGCTGGGGTCCGGCGGGTGATTGGAGCGTGGAAGAGATGGAGAGACTGACACTTACTCGTGTGATGAAGAAGTACAAGTGTAGCTCTACGTCGTCGACGTCTGGTTTAGGTTGAGATGGGAGGCGGAAAAGGTGGGAGGATCTGGAGAGGGGGAAGAAGAATGTGTGCGAGATTATCTCCTGGGATGACCGACCGGTGACGGCGTGGCCAATTGTGTGTGCCTGTGTGCGGTGCCTGTCTGTCTGTCTGCCTGGCTGCCTGGCTGCCCTGCCAGTCGGAGAGGGGAGCCTATCCCCGAGGCGCAAAAGTGGAGTTGGTTGGCCAACGCCGCCGCGCCTGCCAGGAAATCGTCCTGGCTGGGGCAGACAGGACTAGAGTGACACAGGCGGGAGGACATCTACAGCCTCACCCATGTAGGACTTCTTCGGCACCGACGGCGGATGGCCATGGGGTAGCATACCCACACACTTGAATGAGTACAACTAGCCTGGCTGCCTGAGGAGCCGTCTACTCTGCTGACATCTCCTCAACAGCGCCTTTGCACGGCTCACACTGTCCTCTTGATCAGCGCCCCTAAGACCAATATCGGAACGGAAGGTTCATCCAGTCTCGCCCGAGTGTCCTCTCCGCCCGCCGAGGACGTCGTCGTCATCAAGGCGGGTGCGCGCGCAAATAGATGCATGCACGCACGCACGCTCAGTCCACCCGCATCCATCAGTGAGGCCCGCCCCGCCCTGGCCACAGCCATCCATCCACCCGAGCCTGAGCCGAGGCAGCCTCTTTGCCTCCCTCCGAGTTCACCATCTCTCTCTACCCCACACCCACATCTCTCCATCCTTAGAATCCTCCCTACTCTCTCACACCCGCATACACAATGAAGCTTTCACTCCCATTGGCATTCGTAGCTGCACTCGCAGCAGCAGCAGGCGTAGACGCTGGTGTTCACAAGTACGTATCGTAAGCCTCGCACTGTCCAGCCACCCACCCATCCACTGCCCCTTGGGCGATGAGGGTCCTCCCACTACCGACTACGAGTATTGACCTCATTCCCACTGCCCACTCCTCCCACTCCTCCCCACTCTTCAGGGCCAAGCTGAGCAAGCACAATGATGCCAAGATCACCACCCTCCACCAGCTCGAGACCCAGGCCAAGATGCTCAAGATGAAGTACGGCGCAGCCACCGCCGCCCAGTCCCCCTTCACCTCTGGCCAGGAGGGCGAGTTTGCCGTCCAGCCCGTAGAGAGCAAGGACCGATACAACGCTGCTTGGTATGCCGAGGCAAAGAAGGGACACGGCGTTCCCCTCTCCGACTACCTCAATGCCCAGTACTTTGCCGACATCTCCATCGGTACACCTCCTCAGTCCTTCAAGGTCATCCTAGACACTGGGTCCTCCAACCTCTGGGTGCCTTCCAAGTCCTGCTCTTCCATTGCCTGCTTCCTTCACACAAAGTACGACAACTCGGCCTCTTCCACCTACCACAAGAACGGAACAGAGTTCAAGATCCAGTATGGATCCGGTGCCATGGAGGGCTTCGTCTCTCAGGACACTCTCCGCATTGGTGACCTTGAGATCAAGCACCAAGACTTTGCCGAGGCCACCAGCGAGCCTGGGCTGGCCTTTGCCTTTGGCAAGTTCGACGGTATCCTTGGTCTCGCTTACGACACCATCTCCGTCGATGGCGTTGTGCCACCCTTCTACCAGATGGTCAACCAGAAGCTCATCGACGAGCCCGTCTTCTCCTTCTACCTAGGCAGCTCTGCTGAGGACGGAGGTGAGGCCGTCTTTGGTGGTATTGACCCAGACCACTACACCGGTAAGATCACCTACGCACCCATCCGCAGGAAGGGCTACTGGGAGGTCGCTCTCGACAAAGTTGCTCTCGGCGACGATGAGCTTGACCTAGACAACACCGGCGCAGCCATCGACACTGGTACATCGCTCATTGCCGGTCCCACCGATGTGATGGAGCTGCTCAACTCTGCCATTGGCGCAAAGAAGGGCTGGCAGGGACAGTACACCGTCGACTGTGAGCAGATCCCCTCGCTGCCCGACCTTACCTTCACCATCGACGGAAAGGACTACACCCTCTCGGCATCCGACTACATCCTCCAAGTACAGGGAAGCTGCATCTCCAGCTTCACTGGACTGGACATTCCTGCCCCGCTCGGTCCCATCTGGATTGTTGGTGACGTCTTCCTGCGAAAGTACACGACTGTGTACGACCTCGGAAGGAACGCAGTCGGATTCGCCACTGCCAAGTAAGCGAGTCCTCGTCTCGCCGCGTCTGAGCATAGCGGTACGGTAGGGAGCGGTAGCATAGCGAAGGAGAGGGAGTGTAGCGTAGCATAGCGAGTGAGGAGTCGTACTCTACCATTCCACTCTTCTCGGTCTTCTTCCTCAAAGTCTTCAGTTTCAGTCATGCATTCCCAGATCTGATCCGATCCGGTACAATCCGACAATTCAATTCCTTGATTGCATCCCTCGCTTCCCCCCTCTCTCTCTCTCTTTCTCCTGCCTTGTCTCTCTCCACACACAAACTCTTCTCCCTCTTCTTCCTTCTGCATCATCCCCGTCTCGAGACTCTTTTGCCAATTTCACTTGTCCATGTCTTCTTTCTCTTCCTTCTCTTGTCGCCTACCATCCATCCAAGAATCAATGAATGCTAATCTAAAGTCCACGCTAGTGCCAGTGCCAGTGCCAGTGCCAATGCCAATCTAGTAAAGGAGACGACAAATGTTGAGCCGCCTTGTCCCACGGGGAGGCACTGCTGCTTCCTTGCTCGCCGCTCATCTGATGATGAGACTTCGCTCCAGTGTCGCCGGGCAGAGTAGCGGGGACGCAGTGAGAAGCGTGCTTATGGGGAGGGCTTGCTGAACTGAGCGTAGGCGGGACCTCTTGAGGAGGTCCTACACGCCTTTCTGCGCATGCGCCGAGTGAGAGGTTGGGAGGCAGTGGGGGCAGAGTTGCTTATTGCTCCATTGTCCAGGAGTTCTTTTCGAGCTACAGAGTGCAGGAAGCGTAACATATAGTGTAGATCGGTCAGCTCAACCTAGCTCAACCCTTTCCATCTCACCATCTTCTGGAGTCTTCGAAACTCACCTCGGCCTCTAGCTCGACCCTCATCACCTCGACCATGTCCTTTCTCACGAGCAAGTGAGTAGAGTCCAGATCGACGATGACAAAGTGTAGACGCTCGTCGATGGAGAGGATGAGCTGCTTGGCTGCTGGGTCGCTGTGATCCGAAGGAAGTACAGAGGGTGAGGTTGACTGCTGCGAGCTTCTTCGTCGCGCTCAGCCCACTCTGCATCTATACTTACCAAGTCAGGAGAGCACCAGGAATAGCCTTCATCTCTTTACACTATTCCCGAGGTTGTAAGCTCTTGCTTTTGTCTACTTTCACACTGAGAGAGCAACAGTAAGGTGATGATCGTGCGGGCAGGTCAAAGCGGAAAGGGACGCAAGGTGGGATGTCGGAAGCGGAACGGATCTCCTCCCGCGCCACGTGCTTCACCTTCGAGCCAGACGACGTAGCCAGCCTTGTCTGCCGACGACGACGACGACGACGACGACGATGAGAATCGATGAGAATCGATGCTGATGGCAAGATCGTCGATGTTTCCTGTACCTCGCGATGATCACCTCGGCTGTTAGAGTGCATATATGGAAACAGTCTCGGAACGGGATCCTCTCCACTGGTGTGGCTGAACGGCACTGCCACCAGCGTTGAAAGGGAGCTGTCAAGACAGGAATTGGCGAGGTCGCTAAGCCTCGACTCGACGGTGGCCTGTTGCACCTTGGCATCGGTACGCTAGGTGAAGCTGCAGGGTTTGATCTGGCGCCACCCACACGTCCACCCATGGGCCGTGCGGTGCACAATCTGATTGCCACCGAAGGACTCACCCTTCTCTTCGGAGGAAGCAACTACCAGCATTTCGGTTCTCCTGACCTCACTCACGGTCAGGCTGATCAATCAATTGCACACAGACCCGCTGGACACTCGTCGCTGTATAGGCCTCGACCCTTGCGAGCGAGCCACTGCCAATAGGCACACTGCCGCTATTCCCGCTGTTCCCCCCCCCCCCTCTCCTCGTCGTAAGGGTGAGGCGGGGTGGGGGGGACAGGGACCCGGGGTGAAGTCTGGGGGAAGCTCCGCTCTAGGCCCTTTTGGCGGTCGGGATTTGGCCCGCGTTGCGCCACCCTCGTGGCGTCGCGACGGGTGCCGACGGCGGATGAGGATGGCTGTGGCCGTGCGAGGGTGCAGGAGCGTGGCGTGCTCCATGCCTCGATCAGAAGCGTCTCGCGCTTCGCCTCGCCTCCCGTCTTCTCTCCTTCTTTCCCCACTGGACCGGTGTTCTTTGATAATTTCAGAGGCGCAGGGGAGGTGGACGAGGCTCAAGGTAAGCCGATGGTCTCTGTTGCAAGGCACTGTAATTGAGCAGATAAGATTTGCTACAATTGCGTGCTTCCCACGGGACAGGAGCAGCGGGCCTGTCGTTGCATCCCCAGCTGCACCTTGGTCCTGGCCTGGCCACGTCGCGGCTCGAAAGGGCTCAAAGGTGAAGCCGATACTCCATCAGTCCTTGACCACCAAGCTACCACCGGACACAGGCGGGGTGCAGTGTTGCATGTCAGAGGAGAGCGGCTACTGAGACCGAAGCTGTGGCTTGAAAGGCGAAAACGGGAGCAAAACCCTTTGCTATCATGCGGGCTTCTACTTGGAACGCCCCTGCCTTGGCTAGTACCGGAAAGGCGAATGATAAATAGCTTCCGCCTTTACTACAGCTTCCGGTCCTCTTTCCCTCCTCCCCCCTCCTCTCCTCACGGGTTCTCTCCCTACCACATCCTATCTCCCCTTACCAACCCACCATCATGTCCACAGTACCACAGCCCATTATCATTGACGACGCGGCCAAGAAGGAGCTTGGCATGGGAAACTCAGACGAGCGCGTCATCGAGAAGGAGGTGCAGTACGATGGCGAGACGGAGACCCTGCACTCTAGCGATGTAGCCTTTGAGCTGCTGGTCAAGGAAGAAGAAGGCCATGACATTAAGCTCAGGACCATGGGGTGAGTTCACACAGCCACTGATCGAGGGTGACCCTTCGGCGAGCTCGCTCAGTGCATCTTGAGACTGACCTCGACCGATACCACGCCGTTTCCGCATTCCGCCTCTCAGTTGGAAGAAGACTGCGCTTCTGCTCTTCGGTGACCAGGTTTGCCTCGCCATTCTTGCCCAGGCATGGTCTTTCAGCGTTCTCGGATGGGTGGGAGGTATGATCACGACACTGGTCAGTGGTGCCTTCTTCTGGCTCACAAGTATGACCCTCTGGCGATTCTGCATGAAGCACCCCGAGGTCAGGGATATCTGTGACCTGGCCTTCGTCCTCTTTGGTCGCTCGCGTATCGCATTCGAGGTCACCGCCTTCATGCTCTTGGCCAACAATATCCTCCTCATCGGTTTCCACATCTTGACCCTCGCCAAGATCTTCAACACACTGTCGACCCACGCTCTCTGCACTACCGTCTTTGCCGTCATTGCGATGATCATTGGTATTGTCTTCTCCATCCCCCGTACTCTCAACCACGTTAGCACAATGGGTGTGGTGTCGGCCATCTCCATGGGTATTGCCATTCTCCTCCTGATGATCTTTGCTGGTATCGAGACCAGCCCTTCTCAGGGTTACGATGGAGACTACCCCATTGACGGACCCGTCTACACCTACGCCTATCCTCTTGCTGGAACCACCTGGGTCGGAATCGTCAATGGTGTCCTCAACATCACCTTCCTGTGGATTCCTCAGATTCTCTTCCCCTCGTTTATCCGCGAGATGAGGCGCCCCCAGGACTTCCCCAAGGCCCTTGCTGCCCTGGCCGTGGGCTCCTTTGTCCTCTTCGTTGTTCCTCCCATCGTCGGTTTCTACTATCTGGGACAGTACTCGGAGGCTCCTTCGTTCGCCTCTCTGCAGCCCGTCTACGCCAAGGCCGTTGCTGGCTTTGTCATCCTCCCCACTATCATCATTGGAACCATCTACTCCAACGTCACTGTCAAGTTCATCTTCCGCCGCGTCCTGGCCGGATCTCGTCATGAGCACAGCAACAGCGCCGTTGGCTGGGGAACCTGGATCGGTATCACCATCATCGTTTGGGTCATCGCCTTCATCTTCGCCGAGGTGATTCCTTCCATGGGTGACTTCCTCTCCTTGCTTGGAGCAGCCTTTGACAGTCAATTCGGCTACCTCTTCTGGTTCGGATGCCATCTCTCGCTGTACAAGGGCGCCTACTTCAAGGGCCCTCTGCGAAGCATCAACACAATCCTGCACATCATTGCCGGCTTCATTGGTCTCTTCCTGCTCGGTCCTGGTCTCTACGCGGCTGTTGAGGCTATCATTGCCGATTACGGCTCGTCTACTAGGCCTGCCTTCTCTTGTGCCAACCTCTCTTACTAGGCTCCAAATTCCGCTTTGTGTTATTGTCTTTCGCACGCATCGTGTAGTTCCTTCTTATGTCACTGGATGAATGGATACCATGAGCTCCGTCTCTCCTGCCTTCGCTTGTACCTCTCATCTTGCCTCGCTAGTCTGAATGCACTTCTTTCTGCTTCCGTTCCGATGCGCCTGCTTTGCTTCGTCAGCTGGGGTGGAGGGCGCAATATTTTGAGAAGGTCTTCCGCCCGCATGGCTTGGCTTACTCTTCCATTTGCAACACCTTCACCTGTCGATCACCACCCTCTTACTCACAAGTGCCAGTCATCGTCGCTGTCCTGAACCGTTGACTCCTTGCTCGTCGCTCACTTGAGAGTCTAACTTTGCAGCAAAATGAACGCTTACCTCACTCGAAGTGTTCTGGCGAGTGCATCTCGATCACGATGCCTATCCACCTCTGCCGTCCTGCGCATTGAGCCAAACATCAAGTCAACCACGAACAATCCCTCCAACCCTGCCAACCCCAGTCCTCCTCCTAGAGCCGCGGCAACTACTCCTACTCCGGGCTCTCGTCCGCTAGAGAAGGCCGCTGATCCAACAGACTCGTCGGCACGGGCTCCTGCTGCCGAGCCTGCTGCTCCTGTACACAGCGAGCTCAAGAAGAAGCTTGTTCGTATGGCTGCTAAGCTTATGGGATACAACAGTCGTACCACGACTGCTATTCGGGTCACGAGTGACCTGTATGATCGTTGCGCTGAGAGGTGGGAACTTGACAAGGACTTTTGGCAAGGAGGTGAGTATACTCCGAGTGGGGAAGCAATTGTAGCCTGCGACTGATTCTCCCCCATGGTCTTTCCGACGCAGAATGTCACCTGCCGCCCACTTACCAGTCTTGGTTCCAAGTGACCAACATCCACGTTATGCTGCTGCTTCTACGCTTCAGAGCGATGGAGCCAAAGGACTCTGCCGTGTATCAGCAAGAGATCATCAACCACTTCTTCATCGATGCAGAGTACCGAATGCGCCAGCGCTTCGGCGTGCAGACGTCCCGACTGGTCAAGGGTTACATGAAGGAGATGCATACCCAGCATCGTGGAGCCCTATTGGCCGTCGATGAGGCGGTTGCTATGCTTGGCTCTGAAGGAGAGGGAGACTCGCGCTTGGCCATGGCGCTCTGGAGGAACGTCTTCGGCGCTGGCTGGGGTGATGTGGGAGGCGTACTCTCCAAGGTACGAGGAATCGACAAGTCCGCCAAAGGTGCACCGGTCGTGCCCGGTGTTGGCCCGGTGCTCGCAAAAGATCGAGGACCAAGCGCCGAGGACCCCAGGTCACGTTCGCCCTACGCGGCCGCTCTCGCTCAGCAGCGCCAGAATGCCATCAATCAAGGCAAGGTTTCCTCTGAAATCGATTCTGCGGACCCTCTGGCAGCAGAACATCCTGAGCTGGCCTTCCCCATTGTCCTCTCTCGCTTGACCACCTTCTTCCTCCGAGAGCTACGTCGCCTTGCAGCCATCTCCGACCATGAAGTCGAATTGGGCATGCTCTCCCGCCCTTCAGGTCCAGAGCGTCCAGCACCTCCTAAGCATATCGAGCCCGAGAATGTAGCCCGAGTGGGAGCTGGAGAGAGGGCAGAGAGGCTGAACAACCAGCCTCTGGGACTGGATACACAGGTTGAGACTACGAGGGATGGAGAGATGGGACATGGAGAACATCAGACGGTGGGACAGCAGTCGAGCATTGCAAACTTTTCAAGGCCGTAGAAGGAGACTGAAGAAGGGAAAGCGTCACTATGTACCACGTGCTTGTCGCTAATTCATATCAAGGATATCGTTGACGAAGAAGTCAAAAGCCAGAGAGCGAAAGATAGATGGCTGAGATTACTTCCCGCGGCGCTACGCCCAGGGCAGGGCGAAGATGAACCGTGCCATGCCGCTGTGGCGCCGAGCTTAGTCTACAGATCTTCCGACATAACACCTTCCGCCCGTCCGCCCGCTCATCTTTCGGTCGCAGCCTTTACCTTCCTTTGCTTCCCCTTCGAGTCTATGAGCACAAGACCTCTTTTCTTTCAGTCACTTCCTCTTCTCAGGAAGATCGGTAGCACCGGCGCCGACCACTAGCACCGCAGTCATTCTGTCGACTGTATCGCTCTCTGATCTCTCACTCGCTGGCGAGGACTACTTCCGCTACCCTCACATTGCCCAATCCATACCCTGGCCTTTCTTGGGACTCAGCATTCTCTTTGGACTGCAAAGCCCCAAGCATGTATCTACCAGAAAATGCGACGTCCACCTCTCCCTATGCCGCCCACACGCTAGACAGTGCCTACCGAATGGCTCAGAGGTCAGTCCTCCAATCACCGCTCATGTCTCCCGTTCCATCGCCCTCCTCACCTGTAGACTAAATTTATGTACCCACACTTCCCTTCTCCGATCCTCAGGCAGCTCTGGTCCCCCTACCTGGGCATCCTCGTCAACTCTGGACTTGTGACACTCCTCCTAAGCGAAGTCGTCAAGTATTTCCGGACTTTTCGCAAGGACAAACCTATACTCAAGGCTACCGTCGTGGCTCTCACAATTGTGGAATTGACGCAGTGGTGAGTTGCCAGGGTGGTGTGGAGTTGAAGAGATGCGGTCGCTGACTTGTCAAGAGGGGTGCTTCGCAGCTGTTTCGCCTTCTATGGCGGGTATGTCATCTTCGCCAAGAGGTGGGGTGAGTAGATAGAGAAGGCGATGTTACATGTTACGATGCGATAGGCTAAGTCTTTCCCTACCGGTCAGGACGTTACCCCGTCTGGTCTCAAATGCTATGGGGCAACATGCTACCCAATGCCCTCGTGGCCTCTATGACGCACGCCCTCTACTCTCATCGCCTCTTTCAGCTCTGCAAGAGACCCGGTATCGGCTGGCTCCTCTCCGTCACCATCGGAACGCTGTCACTACTCCAGACAGTGTCCTGCCTAGTCTCGGTCTATTGGTACGCTGTGGCGACCAGAAAGGGGGGTATCACACCGATGCTTATCGCGAGAAACTTCTTCAGAATGTGGCTGGTGATCTGCTGCCTGGTGGATCTGATCATTGGTGAGTGCAGCCAAATGGAGGGAGCTCAGCACACGCTCACCATTCGTTCATTGCCCTCGTATCCTTCATGCCACGTTCCTGCAGCTCTGGGTATGGCCCTCAACCTCCGAGCCTCTCGCACAGGTCTGAGCATCACTGACCAGCTCATCCGTCGTCTGATGTGGACTCTAGTGCCAGGAGGCCTAATCACGGGGCTGGCCACATTCGCAGCGCTCCTGATCGAGGTGCTTGCTTACGAGAGCGATTTCTACTTTTTCATCATCATCTGTTTGTCGAAGCTGTACGGAGTGACCATCCTGGTCTGCTTGAACCTTCGAAAGGGACGAGGAGAGGTGGAGATGCAAGAGATGCTGGCAGTGGCAGCAGATGCAAAGAAGAAAGAGGCGGATGACGAGGAGAAAGTACCGGATGTCGCCTGTCGAGAGGACGACAAGAGGCCCAAGGCAGAAGAGGCTGCCTGCAAATCGCCAGCGCCAGTGTGTCCCGAGGCCAATCCAGCACTGGCAACCTACACACACTTCCAGTCAGTACCGAGGCTACGTCGCCTAGAGTCTCGATCGACGTTTGCCTCTATTGCAACAGGAGCATCGACTCCTGGTGCACTGCCTCCACAGTACACCTCTGGGCCATCATGGGTGACTTCACCTTCATCAGCTCACCGATCCCCCAGTTGCTCACCTTCGGCGTACAGGAGCTGCACCGCGTCTCCTACCAACTCGGTGGGAACAAAGCCCCTGCTACTATGTCAAGGCTCTCGCTCGCTGTCTACGCAGGCAGAAGAGCTAGACGCAGCTTTGACCTCGGGCAGCAGCAAGTATGAAGAGCCCGAGTCGTCAATTACGAGCGGATATGCTGTGTCGCCCCGCAAGGATCGATCGCCTGTGCGCTTGCGAAGTATTGATCTGGGAGACAGAGGGGTAGTAAAAGAGATTGTCCATGGTCGAGTAGGTGACACGGAGGATATCATCTGGATGCGGGGTAGAAATCTGCCGAGGGGAAGTTCGCCAGAGAGGGGCAGGAAGCGCTGAAGGGCGGCAAGCGCATACCTTCGTCTTTGCGAGACCAACACCTGAGGCGTAGTTTCATCTGTGAAGACAGCGAACGTCTTACGATAGAGCTCTCCACATTCACATTCAATGTCACCATTTCGGGAGTCGGAATCTGTTTGTAGTTGTAGAAGAAAAGAGGTGGTATCCAGGCTCCCTTCTTTGGCCGCTCTTCGGCTTTTGGCATGTCCCGCGCCCCTTTCCGTTGATTGGCGATGCTGATCTGTGCGCAGAAGGACGACAAAGCATCGTGTGTGCTTCCTACGAATCTCGACGTCCTTCCCATACAATCCTTGTCACCATTTCCTGCGGCACTCCACTCGTTCCTCATCACACCCTTCCATTTTTCTGAGAGTCTCTATTCGTTCCGCCGACTGTACAGCTCCCGAGGTCGTGCTACTGGGCTGCGACGCTGGCGCAAGCCCATCCTCCACCCACCACCATGGCTTCTACTTCCACCTCCTCCCCCTTTTCACTCCAGGACTTCATCGCCGCTCTCAACACAGCTTCTTCTGCCCCTTCTTCCAGTCGCTCGCAAGATTATACCTCCCATCTGCGCTCCCTCCTGCTTCTTCCCCGTTCGGCTTTGCCTGCAGAGCTGCTCAGACAGGCGTGCCAGGAGTACCTCGACCTCACTGTCTTCTCTGAACTCAATGCTTCGGGTGGAGGACTGGTAGTTGGACGTACTACTCTCACTTCATTCGATGAGACAATTAAGCATATAGGTAGTCGAGTCAGCAAGGGCCAGGCGGGAGGGGATGAGGAGATGGAAGAAGGGGGAGCAGCTGCAGAGGGTGAGGAGGCTCTGCCTGCTATCAGAGACGAGGAGACGCAGAAGGATGTGCTGGAGATGGCACTGGAGAAGGTGCAGCCTAGAGTGCTCAGCTTCGAAGATCAGGTGAGTTTCAGAAGCTCGTATATCGCCTAATTCAGCGAGCTATGAGATGCTGAAATCGGCTTCCCCTTTGCCACAGGCCTCTGCGATCCGCCTACACCTAGCAGACATCAACGAAGCACTCCACGACTGGTCTGCAGCAGCAATGGTTCTTCAAGGCATACCTCTCGATTCTGGCCACCGCTCCGTATCTGACCTACAGAAGCTCCGCATCTATGTCCGCATTGTCCGCTTGCTCTTGGAAGCAGATGATGCTATTGGAGCGGACGCCTACCTAAAGAGAGCCAGCATGGTCGTCCATTCCATTCCTGGTACCTCCATTGGGTTTCAAGCTATGAATAGAAGCGAAGAAGAAACGGTCACAAAGGCTAGTGAGGAGGAGATCAAGGAGGGAAAGCTGCTGGGCTTGCAGTACAAGCTTTGCCAGGCGCGGATTTATGACGCTCAGAGACGCTTCGCAGACGCGGCTGTAAGATTCCATGAGCTAAGCTACGTGGCCGAGATCGACGAAGAAGAGAGGAGTATGATGCTGTGAGTTTCCCACCTGCTGCAGGCGGGTTATCCGAGAAGGCAAGACTGAGCGAGTCTGACCCTCCTTTCGTTTTCTTTCTCTCCCAGATCTGCAGCCGTGACGGCAGCCATCTTGGCTCCAGCAGGACCTCAGCGGTCTCGCATCCTCTCCACACTCATCAGGGACGACCGCACTTCTGCTCTTCCCCAGTCTACCATCCTGACCAAGGTCTTTCTCGAGCACATTGTACGACCTCATGAAGTCGATGCCTTTGCAGAGATGGTCCAGCCTCATCAAAAGACGCAGCTGACTCGCAGTGGAAACGATCGGGAGATGATGCGAGTAGAGCAAGAAGCTGCTGCTACTAGCGATGTCACGACTGCGACTGCAACTGCAGCGAGCAGCATGAACTCTTCTCCCCACCCTGGTGCAGGCCAATCGCAGGGAAACGGCACTCAAGTCCCAGTCAAGAGTGCCCCCACTACAGTGCTGGACCGAGCAATGATGGAGCACAACATCCTCGCTTCGTCCAAACTCTACCTCTCTCTGACGCTCAGCGGTCTCGGCTCTCTCCTCTCCCTCACCCCAACGGGAGCCGAGACGATGGTTAGGAGGATGATTGTTCAGGGGAGACTCAAGGCGGAGATTGATCAGGTAGAGGGGATACTCACGTTCCTTGAGAGTGGGCAGCAGGGACCTACTGCCGGAGGGCTGGGAGACGTAAGTGGTGCTGCTGGTGGTGGTGGTAGTGCTGGAGGGGAAAATGGAGAAGCCGGAGCAGCAGGTGGTGGTGGTGGTGGGGAAGCTCTTGGGGGCGATATAGCACTCCGATTGGGTGAAGGAGACGGGTTGATCAGGAGGTGGGATAGCCATATTGCCCGCACCGCCAGCAGTCTAGAGGACGTCTGCGTACGCATCGGCGCCCTCAGCGGGCGTACTGACGCGAGCTAGACGAGACGGAACCCGGGTCTGGTCTTTCTGTTCCACCTCCATACCTTCCCCTCCTCATTCTGAACTCCTTGGTCGACTGGTAGAGGCCAAGGAGACTCGAGACTCCAGTAGATCCTCTTCCCTCACAAAGACACACAGTCAATCTACCTACTCAAATCTCAGCACACATATTACGGAGTGTCTGTTCGTCTGTCTATTGATGAGCTAAAATTGAACAGGGATTGAGCACATAGTATAATTACAAAGAAGGAGAAGAAAGGAGAGTGGAGAAAAAGTGGAAGAAAGTGGAAGGAAGAAGGAGTTGCAGGATGAGTGAAAAGGTGGAGGTAACACTTGCACTTGCGGTAGGTCGATGTAGCGTGAGGTAGAGTGGTAGCAGTAGTAGTAGTGCTGGTGGTGGTAGTGGTGATGGGTGCGATACGAGTAAGGGTGAGGAAGGAGGAAG